>NC_045724.1:4411461-4711720 GCF_009834535.1 Camelus ferus | reverse complement strand
AGTATAAAACCCATTAATTAATCTCAGTTTATGACATACTTTGTTCCATTAAGTATAGACTTCAAGGGAAAAGCAAAACACAAGTGAAGAAAGAACAGGGGAAAAAATTAGAGGTTAATTGCCTTAGTTGATCTCACAGTAGTTTTGACAGCTCTGATCCATTAAAATGTGTGTAAAAGTGGATGAATGTATTCTTAGCAAAACTGTGTGTTATGAGAAATTTTATTCTCAGCGTTGAAGTTTTAATTCCATTTATAGTCTGAATAAAAGCTGGTTAGAGTATATTTATAAAAGCATCAGATTTTATACATGTACATTGTTAAGCAAAAAATATTGTATGCTTTTCTCCTAACTTTCCAGTGAAATATGCACATTCACATCAGAGTTCATCTGGAGAAAGGGAGGAATACTCCCCTAATTAGCATTGTTTCTGCTTGTTTTATTTTGGTAGGTAAAGAAGAACCTTAGAGTCATTGTATTAGATATCTATCACCATGTAGCAACTTACCCCAGAGCCTTGTAGCCTAAAATAGCAAGCATTGATTATTTCACCATTTCTGTGGGTCCAGAATCTGAGGTGGTTCTGGTTTAGACTCTCACCAGGCGGCCATCAATGTGTCAGTGGGGGTTACAACCATCTAAAGGCTTGACTCGGGGAAGAAAGTCTTCCAAGGTCTTCCATGTGGTTACTGGTAGGGCTTGGTTCTTCACTGTGTGAACTCTCCACACGGTGCCTGATGACATGGCAGCCAGCTACCTCAGAATGAGGAAGAAATCCAACAGAGAGTGTACCCAAGATGGGAGACACAGTCTTTTTGTAACCTAATCTCAGAAGTGATGTCCCATCTTCTGCTACATTGTGTTCATTAGAAGTGAGTCAGACATTCTGTTTACTAGATGTATGTCCAGCCTGCACTCATGCAGAGGTGAACTACATTGTACTTTTTGAAGCAAAGGGCATTATCATCACTTGTCTATTGCTGCTCTAACAAATTATAGGCAGACCTCATTTTATTGAACTTCCCTTTATTGCACTTTGCAGATATGGCATTTTTTACAAATTGAAGGTCTGTGGCAATCCTGCATTGAAGCAAGTCTATCAGCACCATTTTTCCAACGGCATTTGATCACTTCATATCTCTGTGTTATATTTTGGATATTCCCACAATATTCCAAACTTTTTTATTATATTTGTTGTGGTGATCCGTGATCAGTGATCTCTGATGTTAGTATAGTAATTGTTCTGGGGCACCAGGAACTGTGCCCATATAGGGTGACAAACTTAATTAATAAATTTTGTGTGTGTTCTGACTGCTCTACCAACCCATGTTTTTCTCCAGCTCTCTCCCTCTCCTCAGGTGTCCCTATTTTCTGAGACACAACAAAATTGAAATTAGGCCAATTAATAACCCTACAGTGGCCTCTAAGCTTTCAAGTGAAAGGAAGAGTTGTACGCCTCTCACTTTAAATCAAAGCTAGAAATCATTAAAGTTAGTGAGGCAGGCATGTGGAAAAGGTAGACTGAAAGCTAGGCCTCTTGTACTAGTTGGCCAAGTTGTGAATGCAAAGGAAAAGTTCTTGAAAGGAATTAAAAGTGCTACTCCAGTGAATACACAAGTGATAAGAAAATGAAACAGCCCTAGTGCTGACATGGAGAAAGTTTTAGGGGTCTGGATAGATTAAACCAGCCACAACGTTCTCTTAAGTCAAAGCCTTAATTCAGAGCAAGGCCCTAACTCTATTTCATTCTATGAAGGTGGAGAGGTAAGGAAGCTGCAGAAGAAAAGTCTGAAGCTAGCAGAGGCTGGTCCATGAGGTTTTAAGGAAAGATACCATCTCCATAACATCAAATTGAAAGGTAAAGTAGCAAGCACTGATGTACTACCCAGAAGATGTAGCTCAGATAATTAGTGAAGGTGGCTACACTAACAACAGATTTGCAGTGTAGATGGAACAGTCTTATGTTGGAAGAAGATCCCATTTAGGACTTTCATAGAAAGAGAATAGAAGTCAGTACCTGGCTTCAAGGCTTCAAAGGATAGGCTGAATCTCTTCTTAGGGACTACTGCAGCTGGTGACTTCAAGTTGAAGCCAATGCTTATGTACCATTCTGAAAATCCCCGGGCTCCTAAGACTTATGCTAAATCAACCTTGCCTGTGCTCTGTAAATGGAACAACAAATCCTGGACGACAGAGCAGCTCTTTACAACATGATTTACTAAATATTGTAAGCCCACTGTTGAGACTTTCTGCTCAGAATAAAAGATGCCTTTCAAAATAGTACTGCTCACTGACATGCACCTGGTCACCCAAGAGTTCTGATGAAGATGTATGAGATTAATGTAGTTTTCTTGTCTGCTAACACAACATCCATTCTGTAGCCCATGGATCAGGAAGTAATTTCAACTTTCAAGTCTTATGATTTAAGAAATACATTTTGTAAGGTGATAGCTGCCATAAATAGTGATTCCTCTGATGGACCCGGGCAAAGTCAATTGAAAACCTTCTGAAAAGGATTCATTGTTCTAGATGCCATTAAGAACATTCATGATTCATGGGAAGAGGTCAAAATATCAACATTAACAGGAGTTTGGAAGAAATTGATTCCAACTTTCATGGATGACTTGGAGGGGTTCAGGACTTCAGTAGGGGAAGTAACTACACCTGCGGTAGGAACTGCAAGAAAACTAGAATTAGAAATAGAGCCTGAGGGGGGAGGGGACAGCTCAGTGGTAGAGCGCATGCTTAGCATGCACGAGACCCTGGGTTCAATCCCCAGGACCTCCATTAAAAATTAAGTAAATAAATAAATAAGCCTAATTACTTCCCCCTTCAAATTTAATAAGATAAAATAAACATAAAATAAATAGATCTATTTTTAAAAGAGAGAAGTAGAGCCTGAAGAGGTGACTGAATTGCCATGATCTCTTGATAAAGCTTTAATGGGTGAGGAGTTGCTTCTTATGGATGAGCAAAGAAAGTGGTTTTTCAAAATGGAATCTACTGCTGGTGAAGATGCTGTGAAGTCTGTTGAAATGACACGAAAGGATTTAGAATAGCACATAAACTTAGTTGATAAAGCAGCAGCAGGGTTCGAGAGGATCAACTCCAGTTTTTGAAAGAAGTTCTACAATGGCTAAAATGGTATCAAACAGCACCGCATACCACAAGAAGAGTCAATCAATGAAGCAAATGTCATCGTTGTCTTATTTTAAGAAATTGCCACAGCCACCCCAGACGTCAGCAATCACCACTCCGATCGGTCAGCAGCCATCAGTATCGAGCCAAGAAAAAAGATTACGACTCATTGAAGTTTCAGGTGATGGTTGGCATTTTCTAGCAATAAAGTATTTTTAATTAAGGTATATGCTTTGTTTTTTAGACATAATGCTACTGCACACTTAATCAACTACAGTATAGTGTAAATATAAATTTTGTATGTACTAGGACACCAAAAAATTTGTGTGACGCGCTTTATTGCAGAAGTCCGGAACTGAATCCACAATGTCTCTAAGGTATACCTATACCATGAATTTAGTGGATTAAAACAATACACATTTATGATCTTAGAGTTCTGTTGGTCAGAAGTTCGGCACAAGTCTCACTGGGCAAAAGTAAAGGCATCAGCTGGGCAGCGTTCCATTCTGGAGACTCTTGGGGAGAATCTGTTTTGGGTCTTTGCTAGCTCCTAAAGGCTTCCCACATGCCTTTGCTCATGGTCCCCTCCTTTCATCTCCAGAGCTAACAATGTCCTCCTCACACTGCATTCCTCTGACCTTCCCTTCTTCCTAATCCTTCCCAATTTAAGGAACATTGTGATTGCATTGGGCCCACCAAGATAATATGGGATAATCTCTCTATTTTAAAATCATTTTAATTCCACTTTGCTGTACAATGTGACATATTCACAGGTTCTGGGACCTAGGGGCTGCATGCTTTCAGAGGACTATTATTCAGCCTATTATATGTTTGTTTGTTTGTTTGTTTTTATGTACTCATTACAGCCTGTTACATGTTGGAAAAAATTTGTGGACTTTTTTTTTTAGTTACCATGGTAATCAATCACTATCACATAATAGAATTTGCCCCTAGAATCTGTCTCCTCCCTAAATGCACACACTCAAGATCCTGTCCCTGAAAAATATTCATCAAAACTAATAAGCACTAACCCAAGTACCAAACTGCCTGCACTAGTCATTCAACAAATATACAATGGAAACAAACATCCCTACCATTCTTTGTCTCAAGTATTTGTGGTTGCCAAGAGCAACAGCATAACATTTCTACACTTAAGCAGGAGCAGATAATTGGGTATAGTTTGAGGAAGGTACCTCTGGATTCAGAAAGAATCTAGTTTAAATGTGTGTTCTACCAGAATACTAACTGAGTAGCCTTAATGCAAGTTATTTGCCTGTCTTGTCTAAGGTTTAACTACCTATAAAATATGGAGAAAACAATACTGAGTATTGCATAGATATTGTGCACCTTATTTTATAATTCAGAAATTTATTAGTTATTTAGTCTTCTTCATTGTCCAAAATCTAGTATATTTTTAACAAAATTGTTAACTCTACCGGGTATCTGTGATATTAAATTTTTCCCCTAGTGCCCATAGTCACATATTTCTTGAAAGTCATATTCTAGACATTCCACCAATTATTTGTAATTCTGAGCCCCTGAGACAAGCACCTAACCTAGACATCAAGAAATCCTTTTGAGGGAAAAAATGAAATTAGAAACTATCTTATGATCCAGAAATTCCACTTTTGGGTATTTATCCAAAGGAAATAAAAACACTAACTCAAAAAGATATTTGCACCTCTATTTCACTGCAACATTTTTTTTTAGTTGACATGTCATGGAACAACCTTTTTGTTTCCATTTTATTGGAATACCTTTCTCTAGCCCTTCACTTTCAGTCTGCATGTCCTTACTTCTGAAGTGTCTCTTGTAGGCAGCATGTAGATGGGTCTTGGCTTTTTTGTTTTTGTTTTTGTTTTTGTTTTTTAATCCATTTAGCCACTTTATATCTCTCAGTTGTAGAGTTTAGTCCATTTATATTTAAAATAATTACTGATGTTTTATGTTTTATGTCTGTTTTTTGTAGTTCCTCTCTGTTCCTTTCTTCTCTTTCTTCTCTTGTGGTTACTGTTCTGTTTAGATGCCTTTCTCATTTTCTTTTTTGTATTTACTATGAGTTTCTGCTTTATGGTTACTGTGAGGTTCACATATCCTGTGTATATAATAGTCTGTTTTAAATTGATAGCAATTAAATTTAAGCATATTTTGAAACTTTACACTTTTACTCCACCACATTTTATATTTTGATGTCTCATTTTACATGCACCATTAACTAATTAAGTAGTTACAGTTAATTTTACTATTTTTGTCTTTTAACCTTCATACTTTACCAGTGAGTGATCCATTACCTCTACTAAACGTTACCTTTGCCAGTGAGATTTTTACTTTCGTATGTTTTCTTGTTATTAATTATACCATTTATTTTCAGCTCAAAGAAGTCCATTTATCATTTCTTGTAGGGCTAGTGTAGTGGGGATTAACATCTTCAGCTTTTCATTAGCTGAAAAACTACTGATCTTTCCTTCAATTCTGAATGATTTACTAAGAACATTTTTTTACAGAGTTCATTACTAATGCAGTTAACTACCTAACATTAGCTTGGCATTTCATTGTATTTACAAATTATAAAATACGTACCACAGTAGCTTTGGTGTCTTTAACCAAACTGAATACAAAATCACTACAAAAAGGACTTGAAAAAATAAGTCCATATATACACTTATGAAAAGAGAAAAAATTAGAAAAGGAAGGGAACAGAAAGAAGCAATACTCAAATCTCAGAGTCTACTTTACTTCACTGATTGAAATCTGAGCTCTTAAAAAAATAGATAATCCAGATTCTCTTGGTTGAATTTTACTTTCCATAAAGAATATTGTGTTCCCAAATATGAAACTAAGTAAACTCTTGGGAAAGAAATTAATAGTGTTACGTCTACGCATTAATAATGAACATACAGCTAAGATTATTTTTCACTAAGTATTTTTATTCTGATTATCTAACAATTGTCTCCACTATTGATGTCAATTGATCATTAAGTGTATTTATAAAATTGTTAATCAAGGTTCTAAACATATTCACGATGCTACTGGAACATTTATCCAAATTTTATATTTTATTCATATGGTTTCTGGAGACTTTATCTTAATAAAACATGTTGTCCTTCATTTTTCACCTTTGTGGAGACTTGTAGAGACAATCATGGAATATAAAAACACATTCTTCAAAAAATTTATCCAAGATAATGAAATTAATGTTGAAAAAATGAACCAAGTTGGAAGTTTTAGGTATTAAGTAAATTCAAAGTTGATAATTATTACCATTTGGTGTTTGCTTGATACCTATTTGAAAACGTGCTTGTATTCTCTGCTAAATAACATTAAACTAGACATTTATTAAACATACACCAAAGCCACAATGTTTCATCAGGTTTCAAGGCTGCTTGTGCGTCAAGGCAAATCAAAGGAATTTTGACAACTAGCCAATAGAAGTTTCAATGGGGAGAGCAAAATAAACAAAAAGACAAACAGGCTGAGCTTTTTGGAGAATTTGCTGACTAGATGTGTGTCTGTGAAGCTGCTGACGTTATAACTGGTGTCTTGGGAGAAAACCATCTCATCTGCTAAGAATGGACCCTTCAGGGCATTCTCAGCAATAGAAGATGGGGCACCATGTTCACAAAGCACAGAGTCTACATCTTTATTGTGACATTCATTGCATTTACTACAGTTAGCTGCAGGTTGATTTCTCTGTGATTCTATAGAAGCACAAACAACGTTTATAGCTATTTAACTAAGACAGCACAGGACCTGGCACATTCTGTGTGGTCAATAATTATTTGATCACTGAAAATGAATAATTGGTAGCATTTCTATTTTCTTCTTAATAGAGCTGTTGGATGTAACAGACAGTAAATAAAAATGAGCATCCAAGTATACATGCCTACTATTTTTTTCTTCAGGTTCTATTGGGGGGAAAAACAGTTTGAATTGAAATAAGTCATGTACAATGATCAGACTTACCAGTTAATTAGTAATAAGTTCAAGTTTCCATTTTTATTTGTCCTTACAGACTAAGCCTGGGAGCATAGAGTATTTTCTGGTAACAAATGGGAATCTGGCCAACCAGTGATCTTTGCATTAGCATTCTAATAACCAGAGGCCAGCGTGCCACAGTGCTGTGTCACAACTAATTCATGAAACTAGGTCCAAAGGCTCATTAAAATGGTCACAATTCAGTGACTGCCCAGTAAAATGAGACTACAGTTTCATTCCCATAACAGTGAATATTTTAACATACTATTAAGGATATATTTCAAGTGTCAAAACTAGCTTTGATTCTGGGAATGGAGAAACAACAAGATTAGAAAGCCATTTACTTTTGTGCAAAATTGGTTCCACTCTCAGCTTTAGGCTTCAAATGCTTCAAATGTTCATATTTTAGAGCACATACTTGCATCTGCAAGCCTGGTGTTTTTCTTTGCTTTTTTTTTGTTTTACTTAGAGTAAAAATAATTCTGGGCAGCTCCAGCAGACCACAGGGCTGTGAGCCTACCGAGCCGAGAGGTCTCAAGTGGCTGAGCTGAAAGTCAAATGTGTTTCCCCTGCGGCTGCCAGACGGATCTCCCTAGAGCATCCCTTTAATCATACATCCTCCCCCCGTGATGCCAAAACTCCTGGGGCTTCAGAGTATATTACTCTACAGGCTGCTTTCCACAGCCAAACCGGGGTTAGGTAGGATGGAAAACGTGACATCCAAAGTCTGGTTAAGAGCAATGAGAGGGTAGGGAAAGTTCTAGAACACGAGCCTGGTGCCGCTCCAGTTCAAGGCTGCTGCTGACTCTCCGACAGTCACCTCCCCCCCAGGGCAGGGGTAAGATATCCCCTCTCCTGCTAGTTCAGTGCCTGGACCACGGGCCATGCTCACTAACAAAGACAATTGCAGTGAACTGAGCTAATGACGCTAATATGAAAGCCATTCAATGTCTCAGTATCTCAGACATCTATACACATGGCCTGGGAAGAATGATTCCTGCTGTGCTCATTTCGCAGGATTGTTCTGAGGGTCTAAACTAATAATAACTGCAAAAACACTTTTTAATGGCACTGGGCTTATACTAAGGTAATATATGGTTTTATGCATTCACTTGTCAAACAGAACAGACTATTTTCTTTATATCCTGAATTTTTATTCAATGGAACAGTAATGAATCCCTAAATCTTCTAAATGTGAACAATAAAAGACTCTGAATGACTTTTCCTAGAAGTCTATATGCCATGGCTGAATTATTTAAACATTTATTTAAACCTGGGGAAGGAAACAGAATCAAAAAAAAAAAAATCCCAAGAATAAAGATATTGCATTTAACTAATTTCTTTAGAAAAATATTTCTCTTAATTTTTTTCTCCATCTAAATAGTAACATTGGTAACCTTCCATGCCTAATGATGCTGTAAGTCAGACGTCAAATCAATATCAAGGTCAGATTTCTGTAGAAATGACAGATGCCCACAGGGATTACTATTGGTAGAGGTAAGCAGTGTAAATAATGTGTAATTTAAAACATCAATTTATCTTCTCAAATGAGGATGTTCCAAACTGAATACATGGCAAAGAAGTAAATGTGAAATATTTTCCTAAATATTTCAGAGTATCTTATCAACCAGTGTTCTAGGGGCACTCTGTCTTGCTGGATATTAGTTAATAAGTGTGTGGTGCAAAAAATACTCTATATTCATATATATATAAGCATTTGAGTTAAAGACAACTGAATGCGAATGTTTCTTTTTTCTAGAATCTTATCCTTTAGTATGCATCGCAGATATCTGAGAAAGGCATAGGTTATAGCATTTTTACCAAACTTGTTTTACTGTAATTTATTTGTTTGGTGACATAGTTATTAACACCTTCCAAGACATTGTTCAGATAAATACCACTTTAGGAAATAGGCTGACAAAGTGTGTTTGGCTAGACACACTGCATTCCCATGCAAGGGCGTTACTTCTGATGTGTATGAATTTACTTAACCAGTGGACTCAGTGAGCACTTCCTGGGTAAACAGCACTGTGACTGCGATGGGTGCTGAATGGCATAAGAAGTTGAGTGAAGTTATGACTGCCCTTTAGAACTCGAAATGAATGTGAACAAACACTCAGAAGTCGGTGCCTGTGGAATGATGGAACAAAGTAAAATGAAGGTGCAAGAAGGGAGAGCCACCACTGTTAGAGTATAAAATTGGAGGTATCTTCCCAAGAGTCAAAAGCAAGAGGTAATACTTTTACTACCATCTCTAGTAGTACCCTCACAAGAATTGTTCAAATAAATATATTTGCATGTGTTGACATATCACTTCTGAGGATGATGCTTTGTTGTGAACCATACCTGTCTCCATTTGCCTCATCTCATTTACCTCAGATCAGAATACGTTCAGCTCATTGACTTTTTTCAGTTCTGTAACTTTATAGTTATTTCTGTCATGGTATATTGACTTCACCTATCTAGCTTAAAAAAATAAAGAAGAAAAGAAAATCAATTAACTTTTTATAGCATTAATATATTTGTAAGTAATTTACTGTGAAAAGATCAGAGTTAGTACCCAACAGGACATTTTTTCAATTATTTAAATCTGAGATTTAATATAAGAAGACTAATTTTGGAGTACATTATTTTTTTCAATAATATTGCAACCTCAAAATAGATACAGGGTCTGTTCTAGAAGCCTCTTGGTTGGTCCTGACAGAGGCTCATAATGTCATATGACAAAATGCAAATAGCTCCTCCCCCTCCACATGGAGGGCTGTGGTCCCCAGTCATGGGCTAGGCGTGGGTAAAGCTTTAGTTCCCTTCTGCTTCGTCCCTATGCTTGGACAGGTGTGATGTGCAGTGAACCAGAACAGAAACTTTTCAAGAGACTTCTTTCTAATGGTGCTTATCTGGTTTTACCAACCCCCTCTACAAAAATATGATTCTCATACTCAGATAACAAAGTCCGCCAGCTTGGTGCATAAGTACCCCTGTAGGTACTTCTGAATAAAAAATAGGAATTTAACTAGGATTTTTTTGGCCATTCTCCAAAGAAAGTGTCTAGAATAATTCAACCCACATCCTTTCTTGAGGATAACATAAGATCTCTAAATATTAGTACTTGGTATGAATCTGCTTGCAAACTTGGGAATTTAAGCATTTTAAGTTTATTATAAACTTCCAAATTATTTTCCAAAATAGCTGTACTAATTTCTGCTTATACCTGCGATGATCTTTTTGTTCGTTTGTTTTTAACTCCAAAACCTCACCAACTCATGATCTTTGTCAGACTTTTAAATTGTTGTCAGTGCAGTGGGTATCAATTATATGTCACAGTGTTTTTTCATTGCATTTGCCATTACTAGGTTGAGAATCTTCTCATGTGTTGAATTCAGCATTCATACTTCCTCTTCTGTAAAGTGCCTTTACTAGTTTTAGCCCAGTTTTCCATTTGGTGATTTGTCTCTTTTTCTTATTAAATGAATGAATATATATTCCAGACACAAATCATTTGTCTAGGATTTCTTCATCCAGTTTGGGACTCTTCTTTCCATTGTCTTTATGTGACTTTTGATGGGCAGAAATTCTTAATTTTAATGTGGCAGAATTTATCATTCTTATATTTTAAGGCTAGTGGTTTTTATGTCTGGTTTAAGATTATCCTTCCAAAGTTTGATCTCATAACGATATTCTAGTGTATTTCTCCCTAAAAGTTTTATATCTTTGCCCCTCACATTTAGGTTTCGAATCCAGTAAGTAACTGATTTTTCTCTAGGATCTAAGGTAGACGCCCAGTTTTCACATTTGTCCTTGGAGTAACCAGTTGTTACCACATCAGCGCTGTCTATCTTCTCCTCGCTCATCTTCTGTGCCAACTCGATCACAGCCCAAGCAAGTATCTATATATGCTATCTCCGTTTGGGGTTCTCTGCTCCATCAGTTCATTGTCTATCTTTGTACCAAAACTATAGTTTTAATTACTAATTACTACAGCTTTAAAATAAATTTTGATAAAGCAATTTTGCCGACTTTCTTTCTTGCAGTATATCATGGCTATCTTGATGTTTTGCTCTGTCATATAAATTTTAGAAGCAACTTGTCAGACTCCGCACAGATACAAATAGAGTATCTGAGGATTTTACTGGAAATACATAGAATCAATCAATCAACTTGGGGAACATTGAAATGTTAATTATATCAAGTCTTCCAATTTCTCTTTTTATGTAAGGTAACTGTAAAATCTCCCAATACAGTTTTAGAATTTTCTCCATAAACATCTTTCAAATTTTATAATGTATTTATCCCCAGGTACTTTACTTTTATACTATATAAATGGCATCTTTTAAAATTATATTCTTAAATATGTATTGCTATGCAGAGATATGCAATTAAATTTTGTATGTTGACTTTGAGTCCAACGAATTTACTAAACTCTCTTATTAATCGTAATAATCTGTGGACGCTTTGAAGTTTTTATGTGGACCCACATATTATCAGCAATTATGATGGTTTCATTTCTTCTTTCCAATTTTGATACTGTTTTGCTGTCTTACTTCACTAACTGGGGTATCCAGTGCAATGTTCCATAGAGTTGGCGATAGGGAATGCCCTTTTAAATTCCTTGATCTTAAAGAATGTGCCTGGTGTCTCGTATTAAGTATATTACTATAGATTTTATACAGCCATAGATATTTTCATGTCAGATCCTCAAAAGTTTACTGCTAATTAAAGAAAGTGAGATATCTCAAGTTAAGGAATTTAGCACTTTTCTGTATATGGGACGATGCAAAAGTCTGGGCTCACTGAAATCATTCCTTTTGTTACCAGGAGGAGGGAAATAAAAGTTACCTCGGTTCTTAGTCACCTGAAAAAATGAATTTCTAACGGGAGACAGACAGCGTGATATAAACACTTTTATTAGTGAAGTTAAATGTAGTAAAATATAGTGCCTTCCCAAGAACTGGGGGCGGGCCAGTCCAAGAAAGGAAAAATGGCACTGCTCCTTTGTTTTTCCTGTTTTTATATCCTGGCTTGGGGGCGTTTTTTGTGATTGACTGATTGATTGATGAGTCATGTTCTTTGAGTGCTCAGGCTGACTGACAGCTCACGTTCCTAGTGCTCAGGCACGCCCATGTCTTTTATGCATGTTCTTACCCATGGTGCGCACAGAGAAACCTACGGGAGGGGGCTCAAGCTGCAATGTTAATTACATTGTAATGAGCACCGGGTCACGTTAAGCCGGGTCCTTCTCTCTACTGCATTCGATCCTAGCTGGCGTCTTTGCTGGCCTTCATTTAGAGAAAGTAAAAGCTTTTGGAGCCCCTTATCCTGAGAGTAGACATACTGTTATTTTCTGGGTGGCTCCCCCACCTTCCTGTCTCCTTTCCTGGTGCGCATTTCTATCTAACTGCCGACCACTTTGATATGCACAGAGCTGTCTAAGGCCAGTATCCCGTGCTTCCCAACCTGAGGTGCATCCCTTCAGGGTGCACCAGTGGGGCGGCTGCAAAGCGATGGTTTGAGCTGCAGTGAAATGATTTGATGGCCACAGCATCCTTTGTTTACTGATATGGGAGGAAGCATTCTTACTCCCCAATTAGATGATCATACGTTTCCTCTCCTTTAATGTGGGCACTGTCTCCTGTCCTCTCTGATCGACAAGGACATAAAAACTAAAGCTCATATTCTGGCTTCAACAAATGTCTTCACAGAAACAAGACAAGTTCAGTGTTCCATTTCCATCTGAGTTGCTACTTCCACTCAGATGCAGGCTGCTGTAAATGCCTTACTTCCTTGCTAACTCAATGCTGTATTTTTAAAAAGAGATACATTCTATTTCACCTAGACATTCGGGGTGTTTTTACAGATAGGTGGCTCATCCATCCCCAGTACAGTGTATCTAGTCCCCTGTACAAGAAATAAAAGTGTGCCTTCCTTTTCTGTGAAAATAATGCCCCTCACTTCTTTCAAAGCTTTTCTTGAAGTTCACCTCCTTTAGATTTTCCTTTTTATCATCCTCTGGAAATTTTAACTTTATTAAATCTAGTTGTTTTGTCATTTCCCAAACTTTTACCATCCACCTTTATAACAGTTTTACACATTTATTTTTTTAAGATTGAGTTTGGTCAATTATATACAATTACTCTTTTGTCGTGTACTTAAGCATTTTCTTGTCTTTTCTTAGAGACTTTATTTTAGGTTTTTAGTTCACGAAGGCAAAGAATGTGCTTTTATTCTCCTGATCACCCCAGAACTCTGTAACTGTACATTCCAATTCCTGAGTGCATTTTGTTGTTCCCTTAGTAAACCTGGTATGCTTTACAACTCCGCCCTTCCATACGCCTTTTCTACGTTGGTGGGAAAGATATTACCAAGGGAAATGTAACAATTCCCCTTAGGAACAAAGCTCCATTCCATGCAAATGTCTATACAAACTGAGACATTCCTGGCAAAAATCCAAATCAGTAGGGAAATCTCATTCTCTCTCTTTCTTAGTCTGTCTGTCTGTCTCTCTCTCACTTGTAGTAAGCATTCCTGATCCCCCACCTCGTTCAACATTTTATTTTTTGTAATACTTTTCACCTTCTAATATGTTATATAATTTTCTTATCTTGTTGCTTAGTATCTATTCCCACCCAAAAGAAGGTAAGTCCCACAAGTCCCTGTTTGGTACATGATGTATCTCAAATAGTGCCTGGCCAAGAGTAGGTGCTCAGCAAATACTTGCTGATTGAATGAATGAATGGCATATAACATTTGCATAGACAAATAGCAAAAAGAAAAATGCAGCTTCGTGTTTTCCTTTTCTCAAATGCTTTACTATTTTCTTAATCCATGCTCTTTTATTTTATGCTTTCAGATATCAACATGGCAGGAGAACCCAAACCATATAGACCAAAACCTGGAAATAAGAGGCCCCTTTCTGCACTTTATAGGTAAGTAAGCAAGAGCTATTTTATGATAGTGAAAATTTCTTGCAACTTCAACCTATAAGGAATCAAATATTTTGAAGAACAGTCCTTACTGGCAGAAAGTCCAGTAAAATGCTGGTGGGCAGCATGTAAATATGTCAAGCAGCATTGGCAGGAATCTTGTCTAACATCGTCTCTGCTTAAACAACCCTTCTGCAAGATATTCCTCTAATAAAATTTAATACAAACCGCTCATGACTACCTGACAAGTGGTGGAGAGGTCAGCATCTGCTGATGACTGCATGCCATGCAGGTATTTTACATACGTCACTTAATTTAATTTAATTTTCACAGTAACCCTGCGATGTCGATACCACTCCTCTCATCAAGAACCTGGTAGGCAGTTTCTTAGAGACTTTCCCAGGTCACACCACTGGGGAACAATGGTGTGTGTACTCAGACTCCTGCTGGCTGATGCCATACATAGGGTAAAATTCTTTCCAACTGACCATTCAGCCTCTTTTGATACAAAGTACGTGTAGGGGGACCTCCGGTCATCGGAGGTAAAAGAATTCACCAAAGACAATGAGGAATTAAGAACAAAGGGAAAGTTTAACAGATACGCTGCTACAGGCAACAGCGGGCCACAGAGATGAGAGATGCCTGTGGAGCCCAAGGGTGAGTCCACAGGGTCTTTTATTGGGGGGAAGGGGCTGTGAACACAAGGGGTGGGGGCTGCGTGATTAATTCATGCACAAGTACCTGATTCATTGTGAGATCTGTTAGGGACTTCTCTGAACAACAGGATTTATGACTCTGATAAGGACAGGATGTGTGGTGAGACCAGTCCTCCTGTACTGTGAGACAGGCTGTTTCCCAGGGTGGTTAGTTTCGTTAGGGTGAGCACAGATCAAGAGAAGATATATTTATCTTGCAGAAATGCAGGTATAGGAAGGTCCTGCACGAGAGAGTGGGGGGTTAAGGTGTCAGTCGGCTCCAGAGACATGAAGAGCCCAGGAGTGAGGGTTTTATAAACTTTAGAGAAGCTTCAGAGAGCACGAGCTGGCTCCACAGTACACGTTCATTTCACCCCTATTTCTCGAAACCAGCAAATGAAGTCCTTCTCATTAACTGATCCCTTTAACGTTTCCTAGTACGCTTGGGTCCTGGTTTTTCCATTCTGGTTTTTCCCCTCTCCATGCCCCAGCTCAGCAGTGTCTACACATAATCTCAGTTCTGGGTGGACGGAGTATCTTATACTTAGCATCTTTATTGTTCTCTATATACTGCTATTAGGTTAAGGAAAATTTAGTTGATTTGGAGAAGACAGCAACAGTAAACTCATGGAGATTTTGGTTCTGTAAAAACAGCCACTTTTGAAACACACAAACACACCAGTGTTCTGCTGCTAAGCCATGTGCCCACTTCCTGTATCTGCCATTGGCTTCTGTAACTGAAGTGCTGACTTTGCATCTCTCTCTGGTAAATTCCCTTTTGTTCGACTTAGCCGATGTTCCAGGCTACAGAGATCGCCTATTATCCCATTTATCTGGTCCTGTCCCAGATACATATCTTCATTCTATCAGTGTCCACATCCAAAGAGCTAATGTCAGTGGTGAGCAAGCCCCCCCAGCCATTTCTTCTGATGTCATTTGGATAAAGGAGAATTGAGTCACACATCTCAAAATTGATTCTATTCTGACCTCGTATAGCAAGAAAGTGCTCAAAAGGTAGCCTGGAGCTGTTTCCTTGCCTTTGTTCCCTGCAAAGTAGCATATCTCCTTTTCGGCTGCTCACAGTCTCATTTCTCGAACTACAAAATGAAAGGGTCAGACCTGGGTGAGTTCTAAGGTCCTATTGATACCTAATGTCCCAGGGCTCTCTGCCGTATGGCCATCAGAGATCTTAAAAGATACACTGGAAGCATATCTTAATTGTTCTTTTCATTTTGGCTGTGTACATTTATTTTTAATAAATTTTAATAAACATTTTTACATAAAAAAGGAAAGCTTCAGGACTTAACCAGTGTGGATAATTGGTCATAAGGCAGTATTGATGTTAAAGGTCAGAGATGAAGTCACCAACAAAAGGCAAATGATACTTTCTGTACCTTATTTGCAGTAAAGGACATTTTAAAAACTGAGAAAATGCTAATAATCTTTGATCAGATTCATTTTAAAATGTGTGCACAGAGCTGCAGCTAATGCAAAACATTTGACAAGTCGTAATTTCGATTATTAACAGAACAAGCTGTCGATGGCTTTTATTCTCATCAAAGAGCTGCCACTGTCTGTGCAATGATGTTAATTTTGGTAATTTCCCTGTTCTTGGAGTGTGTTGATTTTCTTATGAGAACAGAAGCTTATGACAAGAAACAAATGTCTTTCTAACTGTTATTTCTCTGTTTCTAAGTTATGTGGAAGTTGTGACTTCAGAAGAATTAAAAGCAGAAGTTCATTTAAGACTGATACATTGTATACAAATCACATTAGTAGGGAAATGTTTATTTATTCTATTTTCATCTGTTTACACAAAAGAAGGCTGGGGTGTTCTGAAGCTGCAAAGTGGTAACAGAGGGAACAACAGAGAAAGAATATACTGTTGAGAAAGGACTTTTATACCCAGGCCATCATTCTTACATAAGCTTAACAATGAAAATACCTTACTTCTGTGTAGATAGACTATGTTTTCATAGTCATTATTCATCTGTTCACCACAGAACTCCACAAGCTTGGGATTCTGTGCCTTGCTTTAGAGATGAGAAAACTAAGTTTCCAAGACAGTGAAGGATTCAGCCCGCAGGAAGGTAACAAGATCAGGAATGGAACGCTGGTTTTCAGCCTTCAAGTCTAAAGATCTTGTCACCAGATATCACAAGTTCCCGTATTTACTCACCTGCTGACATCTAAAATCATGCAGATTCTAAAAAGCTGAGATTTGGGGTAAGGGGTAGCTTAAGTGGTAGAGCGTGTGCTCAGTGTGCATGAGGTCCTGGGTTCAATCCCCTGTACTTCTTCTAACAATAAAGAAAAAAAAATAAGCCCAATTACCTCCCACAACAAACAAACAAACAAATTTTAAATAAAAATAAATAATAAAAAGCAGAGATTTCCATCCACCAAAACCAATAATCAGTTATGTTTCTGTCCGTGAATATATCACGGTGGCAGGTGACAAAGGAAAGCCTGCACACTACACACAGTATAAAACCAAGAGTGGCCACCTCGTTGTGTGATCATAGGGCACGGGTTTTGAGCTGCAAGTTCTTTGTCTCACAAAAGAGTTGTATGATTTTTCATGGTAAGATAAAATGGAATCATGGAAGCGAAAACCGTTAGCTCAGTGTAGGGAATATGGTAGTGGCTTGAAGAGGGGTGGTTTCTGCTTTCCTGTTCTTTTCATCATTGGGTCTGTTTCCTTATCTGTAAAATGAAAGAGCTGGAACCATTTTATTTGTTCTTTCATGCATTCTTTCATACCGGACATACTTACTGTGTGTCTACCACGGTCTAGGCACTGAGGTGGCTGCTCTTCTAGGCAAATGATGCAGAAAATGCCAAAGCTGCAGGGCAAGGAGAGATTGCAATGAAATAAAAGTGAACTATTCTTATGTATATAGGGAACCTCTGATTTACCTTTGTGCCCTAAATTGCTACACCTCTTTATTTACTCCATTGGGGATGTCAGTGATCTGCTATCAGATTTTCTTCTTCACCTTTGTCCTTTTTATCTGCATCATCAACCACAAAGTCATATTTCCATGGAATATTCATTGAGGCATTACTTTGACTTGCTACTTCTTTTAAAAGAATTTTCAATTCAGCCAAATAACCTTCAGTAAGCATTTATCACGTGCTAAACTAAGATGGTATAGGAGGAAGACACGCATTTTTTGTAGCCTAGTGAAACTTCAAAATATTAATGTCTTATACATGAATTAGATGTACATATAACTAATAAAGGAAAATATGGGGCAAGAAGAAGGCCATGCCCCAGGTCTCGGCTGAGTCCCTGGGATGAACCATGCCAAGTGTTGGTCCTTGGCTTCGTGTAGGAAAGAATTCAAGAGCGAGCCACACTTGAGTGACAATATATTTATTCAGAGAGATACATAATCCATAGAATACAGGCTGTCTCAGAAGGCAAGAGAAAGGCCACAGGCATGGGGGTAGGTGTTTAAACTAAAAGTAGATACACACTCCATAGACAGAGTGCGGTCCATCTCACTCAGAAGGGGCAGTGGCCACGAGGTTGTGGGGGGGGGTTGTTTTTATGGGCTCAGTTACTTTATATGTTAACAAGTGGTTGGATTATTCCAACTACTTTGGGGAAGGGGTTGAGATTCCCAGGAATGGGGCCACTGCCCATTTTTGACCTTTTATGGTCAGCCTCAGAACTGTCGTGGCGCCTGTGGGAGTGCCATTTACCAAGCTAATATATTTTACAATGAGTGTATAATGAAACTCAGGGTCTACTGGGTGTTGCATCTCCTGTCGTCTTGGTGTTAATTGTTGTGTCATTCGTTGAATGGCTGTGCCCTGTCCTCTTCCTTCCTGTCTCATAAGTAAGGAGCATAAGGGAAGTATGCATGTACGCCTACGGTTCTATAAGGAAATAAATGAAAGAGTTGCTGATTCTGCCTGGCGGATAGGGAGTGAAAAGTCTGGATGACACTTAACCCGACTTCTGAACAAGCAGACATTCGCTCAGCAGACAAAGGGGAAGAAGGGAATGCCAGGCAGAGAAAAGTTGTGAAGGCAGAGCCACAGAGATGAAAGAGAGCATCTCATGGTGAGAGCCGGGATAGTCCCCCAGGTGGAGAACGGGTAACTGGAAGGCTGTCAGCATCACTCTGTGCCTGCCTATCAGATTAAGGAAATCTCGCTTTTATTCTCCAGGCAGCAAGGAGCCATTTGAATAGGGTGAGTGACTGGAAATGGAGTGTAAGGATGAGTGAGAGTCACAGATAGGTCCAGCGTTTTCCATTTAGGTGACTGGGGAAGTGATCACGTGATTCTGCAGAAGAAATAGGAAAGGCATGATGAGCAGCGGGAGGGTCAGGTATGGGGTTGAGAGAAGGAAGCAAAAAGAAGTTGTTTCAGTCTGGGATGTGAATTCACAGAGACAGACAATTCATTAAAACAGCATTTGCAATAAAAATGTCTCCCATTAGAGGCTATTTGTAAATGAAACATAATTAATCATTTGTGAACATTCCATAAATATTGGACCTTGTCCTAACGGTGAAGAGCAAATCCATTCTCTAGGAAGACTATTGTAACTTTCAATAAATTGCTGCTTCAAATGTGCTGTGTACATTACACGGTGTCTATGGGGCTCTGAAATAATAATTCTCCTCCCCCAGGAAGTGCATTTCCCAGCATGCCCAGCTCCAATTAATGACAAATAATTGCTAAATGAGAATAACTGTAAGATGGTTTTGCCTCTGCTTGTAAAGGAGGCAGACCTTTCCTCTCTGGTGTGAGTGAAACTGACAACCAGAGAACAAAGACACCGTTTATCAGAGCTGAACAAGTGCAGGTTTTCACACCCAAAGGTAGCCCTCCGGGTCGCTGGAAGCACAGCTCAGTAAGACACATGAAATGTAAAGTTTCACTGCGCTCGTTGCATGGATGTTAATAGATATCATCCCCAAATGGGGTTTTATCACTGTTACACAGATGCTTTTCATAGCAACCTTCCAACCCACAGAGATGACCGTGGGACTCAAGATTGCCCCTGCAAGTACCTTGGAGGCACCTTGAAATTGTCACAGCATAAGCTATAGTATTACCATTTTAAGATCCCCACAATTAGAGTGGATAGCGTCCACGATCAGAAAACTTTCAGAGCGTGGGCCAAGCAAGGTGACTCTGCAGCAGAAGATCCAGGGTGATTTGTTAATCACTTGACCTACATGAGTTCTATTATCATCCTCCATGGTGACTCTGACACACCATGGGAAAGGAGGCCCCTCGGGTGACCCCAAATGTCCCATAGAACCTTGACAATGGAAACAAAAGCAACAGAAGCTAATTTCAGCTAATGCTAAGTAGCAAAAATCAGTATGGAGGAAAAGCATCCTGGACATTTCCACTGCAATTGAGACAAGAACGAAGGGGGCAGGCACAGCGATTAAAAGAATGACACCTCAGCTAGCACTAAGATGGCAGGAAAGTCAACACCTAGTAGACCTTGAGGCCCAAGATGGCGGGAGATTTGACTTCCGGTAGACCCTGGGCTTCATTATACACTCTTTGTAATACATTAGCATGCTAAGTGGCTCTCTCACAGGCACCATGACAGTTCTGAGGCTGACCATAAAAGGTCATAAAGTGGGTGGTGGCCCCATTCCTGGGAATCCCAGCCCCTTCCCCAAAGTAGTTGGAATCATCTTCCCATTTGTTAGCATATGAAGTTACCAAGCCCATAAAAACTATCAACCCCCATACCTCATGGCCACTCTCCCTTCTGAGTGGGACAGATTGAGCTCTGTCTATGGAATGTGTATCTACTTTTACTTTAAACTAAGCATGCAAACCCCACACCTCCTGCCCTTTCTCTTGCCTTTTGAGGTGGCCTACACTCTGTCTAGAGAGTGTGTATCTTTCTGAATAAATCTACTTTTACTCAAGTGTGGCTCGGTCTTGAATCCTTTCCTGCACGAAGCCAGGGACCCACACGTGGTGGGGCGCATCCCAGGGGCTCTACCTAGACCCGGGATACGGCCATCCTCTTGTCCCATATTTTCCTGTATCACATTGGCTCGCTCTGTTTGCTGAGGAATGCTTACTAATTAGCTACTGGTTATTTTATTCCTGTCTTCCTTTAGAATGCCACGGGCAGTACACATTCACTTTCAGAAGCTTAAGCCTTCCAGTGTCAGTGCTTCCCTTTGCACTGGTGAAGGCGTCCGTTTCACCTACCTCGTCCGGCAAGCCCACTCAGAAAACCATCTAGGAAGGGGCTCTGAGGTTCTCAGATAGACTGCGAGGAGGACAGGGAAACATTCCTACCCCCGTACCGATAAGGGCATCCTATCCCGAAACGGACACAAGCGCAGCACTGACGAGCCTGCAAGGTTCAGGCTGAAAGTCAGCTGTGGCTGGATCTGTGTCTCAACTGCAATCTCTTTTTGGCTCCTGATTCAATCTTTCCTGGGCAACCAAATGACCATCGTGGAAAAGTGTAGTTGCCAATATCTGCTAGAGAAAATACACACCGAACAGTGTCGACTTCTGAAACTCGAAGCTGAGCATCCATAAGGCTGGGGAACTGGGGGCGAGCGCTCCTCAGTTCACACTGCCCAGCAAACATGAAGTGCTATTGAGCCAGAAGAGATTCCAAACACTCGCTTTGTGGATGCTTTGAAATTGTGACTATATTTGATGGAGAGAGTATTAGAAGGCCTGGATCCTAACATTGGTACAGCGTCGCCGATACTTTGAACTTGATCTCTTACCCCTTAGCTTTTTCAGCTGCATAAAGGAAGAACAAAGGTTTCCTGAAAGATGATATGTTTAAGGAACCTGGAGCTGGTGTAGATGCTCTACAAATTTTAGTTATTCTCATTATTATGATTATCCAAAGAAAAAAGTCTATAATAAAGTATTTTAAGAAGTTATTTTAAATGAGCCTTGAGCTACGATCATGTTGCTAAGATGCACACAGTCAACTAAAACAGGTTAACGTTTCCTATAAATGCTCAAAGAAGAGATTTTTTAAAAAATTATGCTTGCATATACTAGATCCTTCATATTTCAATACTAAGTGAATGTAATTTATAAACCTTTTAATTTAAACTGTTTAAAGAAATGATGACACAATAGCCAGTAAAACAGTTCTGCTGCAGGCAATTCTCTGCTAGGTTAAAGAATGGCCTATTTGCAGTCTTCTGTTATGTTTTTAATGCATAAACATCCATGAATATCTTCTTGCATATAGGGAGAACATGGTAATGGTACAAGGAGACTGGATGGTACAATTCCTTAATGCAGAGAATCCATCTCTAAGGCTCTTTAAAAGACTACAGTTCCATGTGTTTGATTTGAGATAATTTATGTTAAAATCAAAAGAAGTAAAATTATACAACCAATTTTAAGAAGAGGTAAATAATAAGAGCCAACAACTAGGTGGAGTTGGGAGTGGAGTGGGTGGATAGCATCAGGCAAATTATACTTAGGAAATGTATGTAATAATTAGGTATTATAAGTGGGCACTGAACTTAGCTGTGAGTTTCCTAGCAGTCAAGGCAAAAAGGGGGCGCATGATAATTTGTAACCATCTATTAAAAGGGAGTAGGTCAATCTGTGATAAGAAACTATTTTTTCCTTAACTCTGTCTTCTGAGAGAACTACTCTTCACATGTGAAATCATCTAAACAGCATAGTAGTTGCCACCCTTGTAGCTGTTATACATTACAGGCACACACACACACACACACACACACACACACACACATACAATATTTTTAAACTAGTGGGAATTTTCTTATCAAGTCTCTCAATAAAACCAAGGATAAGCTGCAGTAGAATAAGCCACACAGTCTTCCTTTTGGCATCTCCCAAAGCAACTTACCATCCTGTGATAAACTGCATAAAACTCAAAAAAGATTGATGCTGCAAGACGGCTAGACCTACAGAGCAGCCGTGGTTCAAATCGCCCACAGAGCTGCATGCTGGGAAGAGACAGAAAGCAAGACTGGGCTGACCTCTTGGTTTGCTTTTCTATCCAGCCCCAGAGACCGGAAGAAAATAGACTGTGCTTGGATGTTTATGGCCTATCACACAGGGACCTCTTGACCTGTAACTGAATACTCCTCCTCTGGGAAGGGAAGAAATGGAAAAGGAATGATAAATCTAGCACGGGAGAGAAGGGACTGAAATTGCACCCCATCCTCACAGGTGGCAGGTGCAGATGAAGACACACAACTCTTTTCTTCTAGCTGGTCATTTTATTGTACTTTAGAAGCTGCAGCCTCTCATGAAATCGTTGCTTTCTTTTATTTGTGAAGACAGGGTTTTCTGTTGAGCCAAAGCCTCTTATCAGCAGGACTCAGGTATTAGAGCCCGTTTGTTAAATGATCTTTGTGTCTCACTCTGTGTTTGTTTTTCATGCTTTGCACGATGGCGTATTAAAGTTTGAGCACCGGCAGTAACACTGCTAGTCCCCACCAGAGCGCAGGAAGATGGTGGTCATCTCACATCTCTGGGTGTGTCACTGGGGAGGTGCTCCCTGCCTGGGAGAAAGACGCTTGCTGGATTTTATTTTCCAAAGGCAATGCCTTTGCTTGGTCACAAGATGTAGTGTCTTCACTGGCAGTGCTGATTTCATTTGTTTTCATCCTTTTTATCTTTTTGATCATTACAGGAACCTGTTGTGTTAGGACAGCCCTCGGTAGAGAATTTAGGGCCTTGAGCTTCCAATCTAAACTGGTTGTGTTTATTCTTGAAGAGTTAGTTCATTCCTTTTTTGCCCAGAAGGGCTCATATCTCTTCCATCTTCTTAACCTACACATTAGATTAAAAATTCCAGGACACGTTACCCATGCAACAAGGCTACATGGAAGGGAGTGTCTAAGGTCCTATTTTCAAACAAATCAAAGACTAAAGGATTTTTCACTGTGGGAGTGGTACTCTCTCTTTACACTGTTTTTCATAGAATTAAACATAAAAGCTTCTCCAAATCCAGAAGTCCTCTCCACAAAGGTAGTAGAGAAAGAAAACACTTTTATTATTGAATAAACATTAATCCAGAATGTGATACTCATCACAGATGATCCACTAAGAGATTGAAAAGACAGACATCTCACCCTTTTATATAGTAAAGTAGATATAATCCATTTCATACATGTTCTCAAGATGCACTTTAACTATTCCTGATGTCAAAGGCCTCGACAGCCCCATTTGTCATGCATAGTTCAGTATAAATTCACCTGGTAATTAGGGTGACCATCTGTGTTAACGAATTGGCAGCTGGGTAAAGCTTTATCCAGAGGAAAATTACCCTTCTCATATCTTTATGTCAGCTAGCAGTTTTGCACATTGGAACACCGAAATTAGACTCCTGCCCTCCCACAGACAGGGGGTGCTGTCTCCCTTGAATTTACGTTTCAGAGAGATGGCTCCTGGGTCCTAGAGAGAAGACAAGCCTATGTCATAAAGGCCTATCTAATCTTCAAAAGGGCTTATGTACATTTCAAATATGGAGGAAAGTCCTTACAATGACAAACGTTCTAAAGTAAATGCTCAAAGGAAAAAGAGGGGAGGGATATCTCTTTGCTTACTTCCAAGAGGAAGTTCTAAGTTCTAAGTTCTTAGGTTTTTGTCTCAATTTTTTGAAGTACAACTGAGAGTGATATTTAAGGACTGGCTCGCATAAGACAGATGGAAAGCTCCTTTTTATCCCCATCCCCAGAGGTTAACCTTTGTACCACCTCACTGACTTCTCCTCTGAAGCACCAGGGCTCAGCCTATAATATTGCCATCACACATGGAAGGATGCTTTGTGACCAGACTGACTGCTTACCTTCTAGCAACTGGAAAAAAATTAGATGAAAAGTGTCATGATGTAGAAGAATGTCTGAGCCATGCCATACAAAATGGGGAGAAGGGAAGATAAATTGAATATGTAATATAGATGGACATGATTGGCTTGGTGAGAAACCAAATAGCTCTTTTTCCCCTGTCATCTGGTCTCACCTTTACAGTGTGAATAGTTTTTTAAACCACATTTTATAAAATTAACAAATTCTATGTTTATAAAAATATATTTTCTCCTGGTTCATTGAAGTTTCAAAATACCCCAAATTACAAGCAAAGAGAAAATGCTGAGTTATCAAAAGAGTTTTTGAAGTTTTAACTCTGAGCAAGTTCTGCACAATAAAAGTGACATTGGTCAGTTTGTTAGCTTTGATCGGCTTTAAATATATTAATTAGAAAACAGTCCGCCATTTTCTTGTAAAAATTATATAAACTATTTGGTGTCTTTGCAAGAATAATTCTTCTGACTGAGCTAAATTCTAAAAGCAAAAATGTGTCTTTTTTTGCCGTCTAGACAGATGATGCCAAAAAAGGCAAACTAGTCTCACTAGATTTGCAGTCAGCCATGTATGATGAATGCTTCACAAAAAAGTTCTTTCTTTTGGAAATTAGCTCTATTAAACTTTCAAAATTCTTTCCTAGTGGAATGATACACATGATTGATCATTCACCCTTATTGGTTTTGTTAAGCATCAGAATACTCGGAATACTAAGGACACTTCCTCCTAGTTCAAGCACTGACATCTATTTCATGTATGTTCACCGTATGGTGAAATCAAAGGACGAGGAGCTTGTTTTGAGTTAACGCACATTACACTGCAAAGGAAACTGAGCTGTCATATAGTTTGCACTTTAGTATTTGTTTGAAATATCTCCTCTCTGGCAAAATCTAAGCTTATGTGTCAGAATCACTCTGTCGTAAAAGGATGTCAGAGGTCATTAGAAGGAGCACTGAATTGGACGTCAGGGAACCTTCAAACACGTCCTGTCTCTGCTACCATCTGCCCAAGCCAACGAGGTGATTATAAGCAATCTCACCTCTCCTAAGTCCTGTTTAACACAAAGGAATCACGCTAAACCATTTCTTAGTTTATTCCTACTTCTAACGTTCTGGGATTCAACTATTTATTTTCTAATCCAGAGACTAAAGTGAGGCATAGATGTTTCATTATCAAGTTTATGCCTTTCTTCCTTCAAACTCCATCCAGTATCTTAAAATATTCATATCTTTTGACTAAGTAATTCCCTTTCTGGAAGTATGTCAAAGTAAATAATTTCAAATATTTAAAAATGCAAACAAGTATGAAATTATTCCCAAGATGTTCTTTGCATTTTTATTTATAATACTGAGTAATCTGGACCAACCAAATTTTATGTAATATTGAGTATGAGACATCCAATAGATGGAATGTCACAAGGTGTTCAGATTACAGGGGAAGATGAAAATGCAAGTAAAGGAAAAAGCCAAATTATACAACAACATATATAATGGCATCTAATTGTATCAACAGCATATATTACAGAAGCAGAAAACCAAAACGATTTAACAAATGAAGCAAACATATGCAGAGGGAAAAAACAGAGATCAAAATATTGCCTGTGATTTTCTTTGGACAGTGAGAAAATGGACAGTATTTCTATTGCAACTTTAGTACCTAATGCAAATTTTCTTTCATGAGAATCTTATAACGAAAAGAGAGAGAGCGAGAGAGATTTAAAAAGCAGATTTTTCCAGTGGTGGCTGATAAACATTACACAAAAGCACTCACATAGGCAAGAATGAGGGCTCTTTGCGCTTGGTGTCATGCAAAACAGGCTAGAAAGATACAGCCCTTCATCTTTAGAACTAGACTCTTCCCGTCACCATGGTTATTAGAAAAGTTAATTTTCTAAAAGGGCAACTTCATTAACATGTGCCTCACAGTTCAGCGCGGGCCAGCAGCCCCGCGTGGAGAAGCCGTCACCCGCAGGGCTCACCGCGGGACGCGGAGCTCAGCGCGCAGAGGGGAGCGGACGGAGCAGGGTGCGGTGGGGAGCCGCTGAAGCCATCTCATCTTCAAAAACAAAAAAGTCAAAATTTATGAGCCCTTAAGCGGTGCAATAAAATAAGTCATCAGGAATGCAGGGGGATGGCGGTTCTTCTGACTACAGATTAGTGAGCCGGGGATAAGACAATGGTGCCTGCCTGACAATCACTGTCCCCGCGTGTTTAGTAGCTCAGCCGCTTTGCTGCTGCTGCTGCTGCTGCTATAAAGGGCGCAGCGCAGTGAGCTGCCAGCAGTAACGGGCTAGTCGTGAATAAAGCGCAGGGCACAGCCTTAGCACGAAGGGCAGGGTACACGACAGACAGGGAGGTCAGGGCTTCCGTCTTCCTGGCTCTTCACAGCGAGCAGCCGTCGCTGCAGGCCGGCTGGCTGTCGTGAGTCTGCGCCCAGGACACGTGTCAGGATGTACTTCTGACAAAATGATACACCGGCTAATAACCGAGTTTGAAAACGAAAGAGAGGATGACCCACCAAACGTAGGTAATCGTGTGTGAAATAGCATTTGGAGTTGGATTGCTTAGCAATTGCTACGGGTACTTCAAGTCGTATTCTTAACTAAAACTATCCATAACATGGGGGAAGACAACATGATATAGTGAGAATTCTAGAAGAACTTGAGTAGAATTGTAACTTCTAATTTCTTGATTTGCTGAGGACTTTTTTCTCATTTTTTTTCCTTTACTCTTTATACCTAAACTCAATATAGCAAATCTCATGTTTGGAGGGTTGAGAAAAGAAATACCATATAACCAATATTGGAAAATATGAACTAAATTGAGTGTAAAAAGGTAGAAACATGGGCATTAAAAAAAAAAAAAAACCAAAAGATGTTATGAAGGAAATAAGTAATACCAGGCATCCATTTTGACTGAAAAAAAATCAAACATTTTTTAAAAAATATATAATGCTGAAGAAATAAAAACCAAAACAGAAGAGCTTTATGTTAGGTGCAGAATAATGTGCATAGGCAGTTATCAGGCAGACATTCCATATTCAGTCTGGCCGGAGAGAATTGCTATCCAGTGGCCCAATTATGAGCGCTGGCCATAGACCCAGATCAGAACAAAGCCCCAGTCCTGAGATATTGACTGAGAAAGGCTGGGAAGGCAACTGGGCAACCCAGTCAGCTGATCTTCTTGAGCGGTCTTGGTATAGTACCATCAGAACTTATTAGGAGCCAAGACAGAAACCGAATGGTAGAGACAAGTCAAACTGAGAGGAGCATAGACCTCACCTCTTGACGGGTGGAGGGAAGGACGTGATGATGGCCAGACTGTCTACCACAGAGATCCCCAAGGTTTTTGCACTGAGCATCTGGGCATACGAAGTTGCAATCAAGTCAGATGAGGAATACCTCGCAGCAGAGGGTGAAGGAGGCCAAGGTAGGTGGTAGAGACTAGGAGTGTAGTTTTTGGACATATTGAAGTTGAGATATCTATTAAACATCCAAGTAAAGACATCAAGTAGACAGTTGAATACTCAGTCTGGAGTTCAGGGAGAGGTCTGGACCAGGTATCCACATCTGTGAGTCATACTGATATAGATGGTACCCAAAGCCATGAGACTGGATGCGAACAAACACCAGAGGAATAACTAAACACAGAAAAGAGATGAATTCCAAGGACTGGGCTCCAGAACACTTGCAGTCAAGAACTAGCAAAGGTGACTCAAAAGACACAACTAGTGAAGTTACACTAAGTGGTGTGAAACCTAGTGAAGAAAATGTTTTCATGAAGACGTAATCAAAGATCACATTAACTAGTAATTCACTGTTGGACTTCGCATTGTGGAGACGGTTGGCGTCTTTAACAAGACTGTACGCATCAGGTCTGGGGTCCTGGCTAGATCCTACACAGTTCACTCAGGGAGCAGCCCAGGAGGGGCTGGAAGCTGGAATTATAAACCCATGCTCTTGTCGGACAGTCGCAGCTGTAGAGTTAGAAGGACACTGACACGAATCCCTGCACTAAAATGCAGCCTAGTTAGTCAGGTGGAACTTTCAGCACAATCCAGGAGGAGGTAACACTGAGTCACCCGGGCAGACAATTGGCATCACACAATTTTGTCAGCACGTGATAGTGAATGTCATTCAATTCGGACATTAAGAGCCAGAATTTTTTTTTTTTTTTTTTTTGTAAACCAGAAAGGTGGAGAGCTGGGTCTGAGAGGGCCTGAGGTTACCAAGACAGGGAATCAGGCAAGAGATTATCTGCCAGACAAGTCTGTCACTGGGAAGAGCAGAAACATGGTTAAGCAACACATACACAGAAATGAGTTGTTCCCAAGCCTGTATCAGACATTAGCTACAATTTAGGCTGAGTGAGTTTCAATGCTTTACTAAGAGAGGGCAGAGAAGAGAGTGAGGTTGCACCTGGGACCCAGAACAGGGTGAGAACATGGGGCACGGGTGAGGAGCATGGACTGGAGGTGACCGGGGAGGCACGTGAGGACGAAAGTCACCTGCTCATGTCAACCTACGGGGGTGGCCCCGCAAATACGTCTGCTGCGTCATTTAGCAGCATTCACACTCCATACAACTCACCGTGACTGGCCATCAAAAGCCCGCACCGAAATGTATTGGCTCTGACATCTTCATTTAAAATGGAGGGGAAAAGATAAACGGCATTCGTATTCTGCAAAGAGCAGGCCTGAGATTGAGATGTGAAGCCGGATAACTCTGTGACTGATTGATTACCTGCTTCCCCAGCCTGCGCTCTCGGCAGATGTACAGCTTCTCTGTAGGATTTAACAGCTATTAGCAAGTAAGTAAATAAGACAATGGATAGAGACAGCTGAGCAGCCACTTGCCCGTTTTTCTTAAATTTACTTCCCTTCGCTACGTAGGTTTGGAACTGAGATGAGCAGATCTTCCAATGTGAAAATAATTGAGTTTGAAAGTTTCTCCCTTCAGAAAATCATTTTTTTTTCTTATTTTCATGGAAATACTCAGAGCTGTGTGCCTTCCCTTGCAATGTGAGGTGTGATGGGTTGATTCTGGAATCATTTCAGAGCAAGGCTGAGATCCTATCTTCTGCTTTGGCCAAAAAGCGACTGCCCTTCCTCTAGCACTATTCCCAGGGCTAAGAAAGTGCTTCAAGTCTCCCAGGAGAATCCACCAGTGGTTAAGGGTCTTTCTTGCCAGGACGTTCCTCTTAATACTTCACCTCTGCTCCTCTTGTCACAGCTAAGCCTCCTGGTAGAGTTATGAAAAAACATTACAGCCTGTCCAAGGGAGATGAGCCCTGCAGCCTTAATTTCCAAGGTGGCAAAAGTCACGACTGTGAGAGTCAAAACCGCCACTAAGATTCTTGGTTGATACCACGGCCATCTATTAACTTGTCCCTGGAGTGAGCAGCACAGAAGGTGGTAACTGCAAATGCAATGTACCAAAGAGCCTGACCATAGCCCTAAGCAGAGATTCCAACTGTGCGTGAAGCCCTTTGAAAAAGGTATCACAGGAAATAAAGGGGAAAGCTTTTTTTTGTTTGTTTTTTAAACTCCAGAGAAATGGAATTCACTGTAGGCAAAGTCCACCATAGGCGTGAAGAAGGAGCTTGGCGCTGCTCAGCTTTGAGAACTCGGTGCTCCTCTAATGACCAATGAAGAACACGTAAGAAAATGGTGGAAATATACTATCATTTTAAAAGAACTCAAGGTCTTAATCAGGTTGCCTGATTTATCACCCTGCTGTATGACTTTCTAGCTTACAGATATCAGGGTAATTAGTGAATCTTTCACGGACTCAGTTTCCTGTGTATAAAATGGAGATGATAATACCAAGTTCACAGGGAGGTTATGAGGATTAAATGCCTTCAAATGCTAAAATAATATGTCAGATTCAGGATGTTGGCCATTATCACATATGAGGCATTGGGTTTACATTATTATTTGTACACACTGGGATATGTCTAGAAATCTAAGAGCCACTGCACACGTTATATCGCTTCATTCCGTTTGTAAGTTTTAGCAAAGTTCTGTGCCTTCTATTAGCACACAGTTGGTAAATACATATTTGGACACTGCTCTTCTCCTTTCCCTTCCTATTTCTGTGGCAGACATAGGTTAATTACAGCGCTTTTACACCCCGAGACCTAAGGAGGTTTTAGAATGTTTGTCAATATGTTGTTCCCCGCGGCCACCATCAATTAGTCCAATGCTGACGTGAAAATTAAAACTCCTTTGACCTCCCAGATTCAGAGCATACAAGATCTTAAGGAAATGATCTTAAGGAAATCCCACTCTCAGCCACCTCAGAGTCTCCCATCAGTCTCACCAGAGTCTGCTTTGCCACAAATTTCCCAACGTGGTTGACAGGACAGCGGGAAAAGGCTACATGCAGGATAATCCACGTACAGCTGTCAGAGCAGGGCACCCCTGTAGGGAGCCACACCTGGAAAAGCGCCACGGTTGGCCCGAGAATGCTCTGAGCGCTGCCCGTGATCAGCAGGCAGCGATGTCACAAAGTCTTGCTCCAAAAAGACACTGAACGAGGCGACGCGCGCTCAGACTTGGGGCAGATGCGCGGAGGAGGCTGGCGCATGCGCAAGCCAGTGCGCCTGCCCGCCGGGCACCAAGGAGGTGGTCGTTCCTAACAAGCCTCTTGCCTCACTCCCCACCGCGAGAGCTCCTAGGCGCCTGGGCCCGGGCGGCCGGCACAGAAGGCTGGGCTGCCTTTGCTTCTGTTTTGTTTTGTTTTCATTAGGTGAGGAAAGAATAGCCAAGCAAATAAGTATCACAGACAGATTCCGACGTTCACTGGATGTCAAAGAACTCACCTATGGTTACTTATGAATATCCAGCCCCTGTTACATAAAGAAAAAAATTTTTTTTTTCCTTTAAGCGATAAATGAATTTTTAAAATACTGACAGAATTGTGTTATCTTTAATATGCAAAATGTTCAGGAAAGGAAGACATCTAAGAATCACCTTACAAGGACTTATCTTTGATCAAACCATCATCTTTTGCTCATATTTAATCACTTACCTGGAAAAAAAAAAAGCCTGTTTAAATCAGAAGACCTTGGAATAATGAAAATGTCATGTGGATGTGGTTAGATTACAAATGGTTAATGAGGATAAGTAGACTAAATTTTAAATATCAAAATAAGGTTTCTGTAATCCTTAAGAAGGTTGTTAAGCTGTTTGTTTTCAAAATGTCAATTTATTCCATAAATAATTGGTTAGCAATAATAATTGGTTATTCCAATAATAACCAGTTAGCAATTACCTGGACCACACTGTGCCCCATGTCGGGCAAGATAGACCAGAGCACTGATTGTGTTCTTTCCCATTTCTTAGAGTCTAGAGCAGAGGCTAAAAGTCTAGACTTTGGAATCAGGCTTGTGACTCAATTTAGACTCCATAACTTTGCTGTGTGACTTTGAGCAAATTGCTTAGTCTTTCTGAACTTTCATTTTTTCATCTGCTGTTGTCAAAATTACAGATATTAGAGGGCCTGGCATAGTTTCTAGCAGAGTAAGCTCTGGCTATGGTGATCATTATTAGGCTCTCCCAGGGTGCGTGGAGAGAGTGATGGGAAGGCGGAAATCAGCCACACTGTTCTCTGCATAAAATGTTTGCACCCGTGTTTGTCTTGAAAATGCTATTTGAGATGTAGATGAAGATCTGTCATTTTTGAGGAAAAAAAAGTATACAATTAAAAATAGCCTTCCCGCAATGTTCATAGCAACACTATTTACAACAGCCAAGACATGGAAGCAACTTAAATGTCCATCAACAGATGACTGGATAAAGAAGCTGTGGTATATTTATACAATGGAATACTATTCAGCCAAAAAAAAGAATAAAATAATGCTATTTGCAACAACATGGATGGACCTAGAGATAACAATTCTAAGTGAAGTAAATCAGAAAGAGAAAGAAAAAATACCATATGATATCACTTATATGGACTCTGAAAAAAGACACAAATGAACTTATATACAAATCAGAAACAGACTCACAGACATAGAAACAAACTTACCAGGTTACCAGGGTGGAAAAGGGGTGGGAAGGGATAAATTGGGAGTTTGAGATTTGCAGATACTAACCACTATATATAAAATAAACAACAAGTTTATACTGTATAGCACAGGAAACTACACTCAATAGTAGTAACCTATAATGGAAAAGAATATGAAAAAGAAAATATGTTACGTGTACATATAACTGAAACATTATGATCTACACCAGAAACTGATGCAACATTGTAAACTGACTATACTTCAATTAACAAAAAAGGTCTTCCATCTTTTTAATGGATTCATTCGTTCATTCATGGGTTAATAAACTATATTTCAAGCATCACTAGATTTCAGCACTAGTTTTGGCCTGTCAATAGATTCTGGTCTATAAGAATGTGGTCCTCCCCTGTTTCTCCTCCTTTCTAGCTTAGGTTAAACACACATCAGCTATTTCAGAAAGTAATCTTCCCTTTTTAATTTACTCCTAATCCCACAGAACAAACTGAAACCTGATGACAGATCCAGGCACAGGTTGGCTCACTCAGTCCACATTTGGGGAACATCAGCTAGGTGCTGGATACTATGCCAGTTACAGATTGGTACAAATGGCTAAGCAGTTCTCCTGTCCTTTTCTGAACTTGGCATCTACTCTTGGGAGCCTGTTAGCTCCTCAGCCTTCCCATTCTCCACACTCCCTCTGGGGCCTCACTCCCACCTATGATGTCCTTTACCAACTCTACACTGATGACATGAATCCTAAATCTCTTCCCAGACCAGATGCCTTGCCTGAGCTCCAGGCCTACATTTCCATCTGTTGCCACCTGCGTATCTTCACCAACATATCCCAACATGATTCATTAATATATAACTGCTACAGCATCTTATTCCCCAGCCTGCACTCCCTATATCCAATGTATTTAGTTTTTTATCTAATTCTCTCAACATCCCTGAGAGTTAGGTTTATTATTACGTCCATTTTGCAGATGAAATCATTGAGGCACAAAGAAAAGGGCCTCACTTTTCCAAGGCCACACAGCCAGAAGGTGGTAGAGCCAGGGACAGAATCTGGCAGGCTCATTCTGGAACCTGCGTCCTCAGTTCTTTGGCACATCCATCATACATGTAGGTCAGGCTTGGGTTATCATTGCTAGACAGAATAGATCAGATGGTAGTGAACAGCAGTGCTGGTTCATAATTTTAACTACAGAATCCTATAAATATCGTAGGGGATCATAATTATAAGTTACTTTGGGTTCATTTTAACAACACCAGTTTTATGAAAACAAAGTAGTTGAAGTCACTTCTGCAAAAACCCAGACTATGCCAAAGCACAGGGGTCTGAGAAAGCAGGATGCCGCCCAGCAGTGAGCAGTTGGTTCAGTCCGGCTGGAGCACAGAATATGGAGGCTGGGAGGGCACCCTGGAAACAGACTGTGAGTGAACTTTTAGTTATTAGCGAAGGGTTTCGACTTTATTCTGCAAGCAAATAATGGAAGTAAGGGTGGGAGAGTGAGGAAGGGCAAGTTCATGTGACAAAATCATTACTGAGAGCTTCTTAGGAAGTAGGCATGATTCTGGGGATTTGAAATTTGAAGTTCCTACAGTCTTAATGGGGAATCTGATGTAAAATACGCTTGCAGTTTTTAATGCACATGATGAAGCATTACAGAGTGCTGTGAGAACAGTTACAGAGCATCCTGAAACCACCTGTGGTGCCTTATCAGAAAAGACTTCAGAAAAGACGTCCTAGAAGCACTCAGAGATTTGTAATGAGGGGAATTACATGGTCACATAGAGAGAAGGTCCTGCTAGTGGATATGGCCGGTCCAAAGAAATACTGCAGAAGGAAGGTCACTGAGGAGATTATTCTAACAGCCCATGTAAAAGCTGATGGTCACTTGAACTGTGATAATAACTGAGAGGTAAGAACAGAACGAAGAGGACTTTTGGCAACAGTGAGAACAGAAGTAGGAGAATCTACTGAGAGTCAATGTTGCTGGAAAGGAGTTAATGAGAAAGATTCTAATCTTTCTAGTTTGATTACCTGGGTGGCTGATTATGCCATTGAGTTAGGGATTTAAAAAAAAAAAAAAAGGCAGAATGAGACAGGAAGACAATGCATTTAGTTTGGGACACGTTAAGTCAAAGGCACCTGTGATTGGAGATGAATGGTGGGCGGAGATAGCCTTGCATGGGAAATAGTGCAATGCTGTGGACTTAAGTTTGGGAATATCCTGCAGGTCAAAGGCATTTGAAACCTGACAAGATTCTCAGTAGAGCATAGAAAGTATAAAGAAAGGAACTGTGGCAGTGCCGTAAGGCACATTCAAACACAACAAAACAAACTAAATAAATAAATTGATGAGAGACAACATACCATGCAAGACATGACTGCGTGACCTTTGAAGCCCGAATGTGTAAATTCAGATCCTAATTCAACCACTCTGTAGCTCTGTGACCTTGTGCAAGACACTTTAGCATCTTTGGGTATCAGTTTCTTCATCTGTAAAATGAGATCTACCTCAAAGGTATATTGATGTTTAAATAAGTCAATGTTTATAAAGTATTGTGAGTAATGTCTGGCCCTTAGTAAATACAGCTTAGTTTTTGTTGTTGTTGTTGTTGTGGTTAAATACAAAGTATTATAAATCCTTTAGCCCCAAATATTGATCCTCATTTCTCATTCCATGTTATTTCTCTTCTGTGCCTTATTTTTCTGAAGGCTATGGTTTGTTTATCGTATTCTAGTCCTAACTCTAGTGGGTCCTGAATGAAGTACTATTAAATTCACTACCTATTTCATGTTAAAAGAAAATCCCAGGAAAGATAAAATCAATTCTTTTCTTTGCAAAACAATTACCATATAAAAAAAATCAGAGAAGTTCTCTCCAGGCATATCACAATGTAATCATGTGTTTCTAGGGATAAAATTGATAAACAATTTTCTCCAAAAACATGTTTCTCCTAGTAGTTTTCTTCTTTTACATTTTTTTTTCACTTTTAAGAACTAAAATGACAAGAAAAAAAGAGGTTTTCATAGATTCAAGCAATTTCAAGCTTGAATTCAAGCACCACTGGAGCTAATGACCTATCTTTGGCATAACCATGGCCATCATGGTCTCCTCTGTGCCAGGAACAGTGCTGGTTGCTCTGTATTCTTCTCAACAGTCCCTTGAGTAGATTATGATGTTTGCTATATAAGTAATGAGAAACATGTAAGAATCTCTGAATCATCTCAAGGTGAGAAAAGTTGACTACATGTAATGAGCCACAACTGAGCAGTTGGTTACAAAGCAAAGCATCGTTCAATGTGGGCCAGTTGTCACCTTCCTCTGCAGTGTGGAGAGGATGAGACTGGAGGTGGGATCTCCTGGCAGTGGCTCCCCACCAAGATTTCCATACTTGGGACTCCTGGGACCTTGGGCTTGTCTTCATGACTTACGGTGACTAGTGGGCAATAAACTTGCCTTTCTGCTCAGCTTACAGAGCATCAGCAACCCCCTCCCCCACCTAGACCCATTGGAAACAGAACGGACAGGAGCTTCTTCGCTAACCAGAGACGCAAGTTTAATATTCTCCTCAGCCTTCGTGAAAGTCTAAGTTGGCCTTTTACCCAGGACTGTTGTCCTGAGACTCTGTCATAGTGATGGAGATAATAATTAGTAGAACCTTAGAGACAGGACTGTCCCTGGAAGATGAACTGTCAGGATTTCTAAAGGAGTTAGATTGAGATAAACTCAAAAGAGAAATAGATCATACATAGGGAAAGGAAGGAAAAAACAGTTTTCCAGCACTTAAGACACCAAAGCAAAGCTAAAACAGATTTAGGGGGAGGGACTGTAAGTAGACAAATTTCCTGGAATAAAATAGTTAGTAAGAAGTGATAAAGAATAACATGGAAAGTTGGTTGTGAAGCATGTTTGTGAAGAGCTTTCAAATGACAAGCTAAAAAGTTTAGGCATCACCCCGTGGTTATTGAAACTGTCAAGAAAGGTAGTGACATGAAAACAGCATTTCAGGGGAATTAATCTGTCTGTAGGGTCAGAGACTGAAATGAGGGTATAGAGAAGGAATTCAGATTATTCTGAACTTCCAAGTCTGGGAGAATATCTTGATATGTGTCAAAAGAAAGAGCACCGCCTTAGAGAAGCTGTTTCCAGTTCCTTCCAACACATAATCATACTTCATTCAAGGGCACACTTTTTTTCTATAAAGTCTATATAGTAAATATTTTGAGATTGTGGACATACAATCCCTGTTACAACCATTCAACTTACTGCTGTAGCCCCAAAGCGGCTTTAAACAATATGTAAATGAATAAACATGACTGTGTCCCAGCAAACTTTATTTATAGACCCAGAAATCTGAATGGCATGTAATTTTCATCGGTTATGGACTATTATACTTCTTTTGGTATTTTCCAACCACTGAAAAATGTAAACACCATTCTTACCTTGAAGGTTGTGTAAAATTAGGTGGTGAGCAGGATTTGGCCTGTAGACTGGAGTTAGCAAACCCTTGGTTTACAGGACATCAGGCAGAACTCTGTCCAACATCATTCTGAAACTTTGGGTTCTCTTCTGAGTGCTTCTGTTGAGCCCTTGGAAGGAGATCGTTGAAATGTTGAGTGAAGTGGTAAAAGTTGAAGGAGACAACTAACTAGGTAGTAAGACTAACCATATTAACCACTGGGGGCAGTGGGGTAACATGTGTACCTATATACTCCAATCCAACAGCTGCTTACCGGAAACCTTTAGAAAAAAAGGAAAATCGGTCAATACGTATTACTTCAAACACATTCTGCACTTAGTGTTTTAGCAATCGCACAGGGAAAGGCAAGTGGTGGGTCTTGCTTCTGTTCATGTCACTTACGATGCTGGTAAAGAAACTGGCACAGCGCAGTCCATAAACAAGTGCTGTGGGCAGGAGCGCGGAAGGAAGCTTAGTGTGAGTCCAGCAGGTAAAGTTGGAGCCACCATGGACAAAGAATTTCCATTTGGAGAGAGCAGCCAAGCTACAGTGGGTAATGAGAACTAGCCTAGGAATAGAGGGAAGAGGAAGGTGTGAGCATAGCATAAAGGAAGAATTGACAGGACGTTGCTAGTTGAGATGTGAAGGATGAAAGAGGAGTCAGGCCTTAAATGTTTGGAAATTCTTTCACTATAGGATTCAGCGCCACTAAGAAGCACACAGCACTGAGAGGCAAGGGGTCCCGGGGAGGCAGTGAGAAAACAGGAACTAGGAAGCTGGAGGCTAGCACGCCACACCAGCACATCACACACGCGAACTAAAATCTGATAGATGTTAGGCTGAATTATTTGCAAGTGTGGGGAGAAGGGACCCTATTAATACCCACATGTTAGCTATTTATTAAAAGCTTTAGATGGAAAATAAGGGAGAAGTGATAGCATCATGCCATTGATGGTCCAAATAAGTAAACAGTCTTCTGCTTCACATTATATAGAATCCACCCCATTTCTTCAAAGTAATTTCTTCTGACCACTTGGCACTAGTCACGTCTTATAAAGCAAGTATCTCCAAACATATTTCATTATTTATCTTCAACTTGTTTTTCCTCTTAGTTCTGTTTATTTATCCATAAGCATATGGGAAAAATGAACACTCAACATGGTAAATAATTTACGTGGAGGTGTGTATAATATTGGAATCAGGAAAGGGAAAGTTTATAGAAACAGCCACCGCCAACCCTTAGCGCTGACTCTTGGTTTTCTCTGCCTCTTCCCTATCTGCTGCTGTTAGGAGGGGTTGCTAGGGTGCCTGCTCCCGAAAAGAGTCCCTTCCTGGGACTGTTCACCCAAAGCAGCAGGGCAGGTGGCAGGGAGACATACCAGCTCTGCCTGTAAGTGGACCCAGGCATATGTAGAAGAGGCCATTTTTTTATATATACAGAATGGAATAGAGACCAAAAAATAGGATGATTGCCTTCCTTGTTTAGACTCATAGACAAGTAAAGTTTTTTGGCTTAATTCTAAGTTAGTCCCTTCCGTTGTCCATGTCAAAATGTAATCAGCTGGCACTCTGTAAATGCTTGTTGCAGAATTAAATTTCTTGCCATTTTCCTACAACTGTTTATATAACAATGAAATAGTTTAGGACATGAAAACTTCTGAAAATTTTGAAATGCTTAGGATTTAGATTAAAATGTCCTCAATATTGGCCAACATTTAACCCATAATCATAGCTTTAAAAACTCACATGAAAATAAAGTGACTGATACACACCCATCAGCCGGCCTCCTTAATTATTAATTAGGAAAGATTTAGAAGTGGATCCTTTCCTGATTTGTTTACCTTTTGCAAAAGAGAGCTAGTTCATTTATGAAATTAAAAGCGACTTGCTCAAGGGTAGGGCGGTGGGGTATAGCTCAGTGATAGGGCACATGCAAACCCCAGTACCTCCATTAAAAAAAAAATTAAAATTAAAAAAAAATAAAGTGACTTCCTCAAGATGCTGCAACTAGCCAGAGGCTTCAGGATTACAATTCGCCTTTAATGTGCTATGAGGTACAAAGAACACCTGGTTCTTAGGAGACACAGAGGAGGCAGGAGAGTCCTTATCTGTGACCTCACTCCCCCGACCAAGTCGTGCCGCTGCCAGTAAGTGTCCACGAATGGTGAGCTGCTTCTCTCTTCATTACAAAATACTTACTGGAAATAAATTATTCAGCCAATATTTAACCAAAGACATTATAAGTTGCTTCACTACAACAACCATAAATTGATATATTAAAATTTCTACAGATTACTGTAAAGAGAGAAAATAAGTAAGCATAGAAAAAATGCAAATCAGTATTAGACTAACAATATTATCTCAGTGTATCACTTAAATACTCCCATTTCCTTTCCACGTCTCTCTTCATCTTAATTCGCCTCCGCATTAATCCAGCCAGAATTTGAATTAGTCCAGATTAGGTCTTAATATATGGTTTACAGCTTTTTACTGGTGCTCAATTGTGCATTTTCATCCAAACAAGTATAATATTTCTGTCAGATTCATGTAAAAGCAGTTTTTAAGTACACAGCAAATTGTTATATTAAAATATATTTTTCGTATTTTTTTTTCATAGACTGGAGTCAAAGGAGCCTTTCCTGTCTGTTGGGTGAGTATTCGCCTAAATTTTTAAAATCTCAATTCTCTAATAGATTTCTAATTCAGATTAACAAGGTCTTGTGAGTACTTCCAGTCATTCAACCCCATATTCAAAGTCATAACCTATCATTGGTACATCGTTTTCTCAGCAATAAGGCCGTCTACATTTAAAAGACAGCTAAGGTGGAGGGTATAGCTCAAGTAGTAAGGTGCATGCTTAGCATGCACGAGGTCCTGGATTCAATCCCCAGTACCTCCTCTAAAAATAAATAAACCTAATTACCTCCCCAACACTGCCAAAATAAGATAATTAAATAATACAATAATAAATTAAAAATATTAAAAAAAAAAAAAAGACAACTACAATGCTCCCTAGGCTGTTTTGTGATCTCAGAAGTTTAACTAATGACTGTGTAGGAGATCCTGCATCCTCTATAAAAGCCAAAAAGATATGCAGTGATTATCTCATCACGATAAAGGTAAGCTCCGATTGGTTATAAAAATTCCTCTGGACCACAGCCCCATCATCCTTAGTCTGCCCATTCATTTTTGTACTGTTTCCTTTCAATCTGCTCTATTCAGTGTTTCTTCCCCCTTTTCCTCTAAATCTGTCTCCAAAATCTTTATCTATGGTTTTCCCTTTCTTTCATTTCCCTTTTATTTGCCTGCTACTCACCCTGACTGCTTCTCTGAGCACAGGCTGAGGAGCCCTGGGGCAGATTCATGCTTGTGCTCTCTGATTGTATCATTTGAGCCAAGGTACCTGTTTAGTCAAAATATGCTGTCAACAAGAATACACGTGTACTATTTTTAGGCATTTAGCTAATGCAGAATCAGCAGAGACGTTTTTATTGATCTATCACATGACCTATTGACTAATATTAAAATGTCTTATTAAGGGACCCTTGCATGGTCAGCATTATGATTGATGTTATAAAGTATCAAAAAGCATCGGAAGGTGTGCTGTCTAGTTTAGAGGAAATCATGCTGTCTTTGATGGGAAAATAAAATCCCATATAGGGAGTCACTTACACTCATGCTTAAGGGGCAGAAGCATGGGATGGAGTTAGATTTTTAAATGATCACATCAATTTTTGTACTCTGTTCACAGCCATTGAATATTTCTGTCACTCACTGAACAGCCTGGTTCCCTCTGCCCTTCTACTCAAAAGCATTTCACAAGGCCATTTGAATCACAAGAATCACAATAAATGTTAGGGGTGCTGGGAGAGAAAAATGGAGTGATTTATTGGAGGACTTCATGAAAAATGAAAGGTCAAGTTGATTGGGTCCCCCAAAATTGTTAGAGCGTCCTTCTTTCCTTCATTCATCATCAGCTCCTATTGTTAAAAAAATTTTAAGCCTGAAGTAATCTCTTTTGTTGAATGCATGTGTCCTGCCCTCAAGTCCAGACAGCTGAGATAGCTTCTCTTCATGCCTCACTTAGCGTAGTTTCTGCACACATTTCCTGCTCTCCCGGCTACTCTGAGATGGAATCCATTTTTTATCGTATACCTCTGTTTCACAAGGGCAGACCTGAAGTCGTCTTTGCTTTAAACTTGCTAGGAGTTTAGAACTCAGTATTAGAGCAGTGAGAAAAAGTTTTCCAAAAAGAATGATGCATCACTCAGCAAATACGACTCAAAATGGGAACACTGGCATGGCAGTAAGAAAATACTGCTTTCCTTAGATATGTCTTAAAGTGGGGTGATACAAGTGTCCCAAAGACTTCTGCTGTCTGGATATTTTAATTTATTGATATAAGAGTATAGGATGATAGTGGGCCTAATGGGCATATATGAGCCTACCAGGCAACAGACAGTCTACTGTAAAAATCATACTTCAGATTGTGACTTTAATTCAGTCACTTGCCAGAGGGAATAAAGTCATGACATACTGTCTACGGTATCAGTGGACATCAATATAAAAGGTTGAGTTTTTCTAGAACCCTGCACCCCTTACTTACATTAATTTTAATTCTATGGTCAATAGAAAATTACATTACTGAATAAATCAGTACTAAATATTGCAGACTTCACTCCATTGCCTGGCAGTGTCTTAAAGCACTTGTTAACATATATGCACTTCCAGAAGTTGCTTTCCCCCTCAGGCTCTGACACTTACAAGATGATTTCATTAGTTTAGTTAGTTACTTAAACTCCCAAGTTTCCGGTCCCTAGTTGGTGGAATGGAGAGCAAAAAAGAAAATGTAGATCAAGCATTTAGCACTATTCTTGGCACAGAGGAGCTGCTCACAAGTGTTAGCAGTTAGTGTGGTTGTGGGAGGTGTACTTATACAGAATACTCTGAAAAATTAATCAGAGAGTCTGAAATAGTTCAGAGAAAAAAATACCACTTTTACAAGCTACGCTTTGACTTACATGTGGAGATCAAAAGAAATTTTTATAATAGAAAAAAATGAAAATTGTGAACGGAATAAAGATGAGGACAGATATTCTGTTTTGCATGTGAATGATCAACACTAATTCTCATTTAAGTTTTTTAAATGGAAAGAAATATTGATACATTTTTACGTGCGTCTCTTCTTAAAGTAAATTAGGGAACAGAATTCCTCCTTTGATAAATGTGCTACCGTAATTATGAAATAAAAGTTTTAAATGTCACAGACATAAATACAAACTAAATAGGCCAGTGGAAAAATCTTTCAAAGTTATAACACAAGGAAATATTTGCTTGTTAAAGGTTAGGAGATTGTTAAAAGATTAAGGAATTGTGAAAGGAAGTTAAGTGAAATCTCAGATCTCAGACCTTCAGCCCTGCGTTGATGTAAGAGAAACTTTCTTTCATATACACCAGTAAATGATTAGTAAAATAATATCATTAGGAAAAATTAAACCTAAACTTTAGCCTCGAGTGAGGCATGAAGGCTCATCCCAGAGTCTGATTCTGTTCATCCAGGTAGGTCGAGAGATACAGTGTTTCCAAGGCTATCTAGATAATCCTGGTACCAGCCAGGCCTGGACCCATTGTCTACAACGTGCTTGGAGCCTCCCTCATCCTTCCTATAAGAACATAGACAGGTTGTTCTTGTAGACATTTACAGTCTGTAGAATCGCCTCAGAAGGTCTTTGAAATACAGCCTCTTGTGGTCTCCCCCTGTCTTGGATGCATATGGTGGAGGTGGACACGCTGATCTCAGAGTGCAGCCATCTGAGACCAGGATAGATGAAGGAGACCAGAAGGCGTGCCATAGAGGTCACCATGGTGCACACGGAGCACACTGCCTGTGCTCAGGTGCATAAAACTCATTCTGATGTTGTCCTAAACCTAAGGCTCTGATTATATTAAATTAGTAAATAGTGGTTTCATATCTACTAAATATTGGATTATATGTTAAGAAAATGTTTTATATTTAAAATTATAAATTTATAACACAAATGTTTTATTTACAAGTAATATATATTACATATATAAATTTATTAAAATACATAATCTAAAATACTTTTTTATTACAAATATAATACATTTAAATAGTAGATTTAAAAATTCATGTTCTTTCCTATCTCACTCACCTAACAGTAAAAAATATCACTTAACTTTGTTTTTTAGCAGGGAGTTTAGGCTTGAATGTTAAATGAATACTAAACGGCCAATATTCTACTCATCCTCAAAGCGCTATATTTTAGAGCAATTTAGAAAATTCCTCTGGCAAATGTTTTTCTTATATGTGGCATCAGATGGATTCTGATTTGGGAAATAAGCTGAGAGAGAACAGACATCAACTTTGCATTTGGAAAAGTGAACAAGAACCAAGAGATGGTCTCAATTAAAATTCTAAGACAATAAATCTGAGTTTAAAACTAGTCTTGCCTTGAAAAAGCTTTTTACAGCTTTTTATTGAAAAATAGAGCTGAGGAGAAAAAGGAGGCTCCTGTTCATTTGACATTTGAGATTCATGATTCAGAAGGACATGCCGAGACATTGCACGAGTTCCCTTCAAGTTCAAGTGACTGTCGACACTCTGCAGACACTGAGCCACTTTAAGAGTGGGCCCAAGGCACTAAATGAAATTTTCCATGTAAATTATTTCTTCTTATCTCTTTAGCATGAAGTTAACCTTTTGCAAAGACTTTTTATGTGAATCCGTTGTTATTTTGGAATTGACACGTTAATTCATACCAATTTTTCAGTTGATGAATTTTTGTATGACTAGCTTTAACATGAGGAGGATTATTTACCGCATGGGTAAATTTTTTTTCAGACTTTTTCCAGTGTATTAGAATAATTTAAATAACTCAGAAGAGTTTACAGTTGTTATCGACATAGCTCAGAATATATTGTTTCTCAGGCTTGGCTGAGAGGCATTCAAAAACACACCGAGGATGCAAATACCAAAATGATTCTATTTCTCTAAGTGGAGGCACTGGCTCTGTGAGGGGCCCAGCCACTCCTGGAGTTCCTGCACCCCCTGAGAGATACCAGATCTATCCTATTAAGTCCAAACAAGAGGGACCTAACACTGCCGGGGCAGCAAAGCTCGCCATGCAATTAAAAATATTCCTCACATAATTGCTAACAGCTATATTTTGTTAAATAATTTTCCTTGGAGATCATTTCCCACTTTTCTTTCTAGACCTGGAACTGAACTTGGATCTTCAGTATATTTCTGCTGTCGTTATAAAGATGTCCTTTAAACTTTGACACTCTTAGTAGTCAAAGATTTACCCAAGTTTACTTTTGTCCAGGTTTTGTTTGAGACCTTGTATTTACTAACAGATACTACACATTATTTATTATACCATTAGCTACCTGTTTTAAGAGACTAAATTCTGCAATCTGATTTCCTTGGTTTGAGACCCATCCTGACATTTCCTCCCAAGGTGCCTTGGGCAATTCGTTTTATTCCTCTGAGCCTTCATTTTCTCCCTTGAGGTGGTAACTAACCCTTAAGGCTGTTGTAAATGAGAAAACATTGCAAAGTGCTCAGAACAGTATCTGACACACAGTACACAAGAAATAAATATCAGTTGCTATCAACAGTCTGCAACAACTAAGTGATAAATCTTTCCCAAAAGAGTGAGTTCCTCTGAATTACAGAAATTCCAACTAATTAAGTCCAAAAGCCTGAATATTCTAGAAGAGCGGTAACAGAACTGAATTCTTGGAAAAGAAATTCAGAAGAGAATGAAATCAGCAGAGCAGTAAAGAACTGCTTTCCTCGGGAGACCTTTGAGGAAGATAGACAAGAAAAAAATAAAAATAGCGCAAAGACAGGAAGACAGTTTGGGAATGTGCTTAGATTTGTATTAAAAAGCACAATATTCAAAACCTTAATAATAGCATAAAACCAAGAAAGTAATACCAGTTTAGGGACAGTTGTAACAGAGCATCAAAAAGTAAAAACAGAATTATATGACTGCTGTAAATCGACTGGTGTTTACCGATCATTTAGGAATTAAGAGGTTGTCTTAATCTAGGAATTGGGACGTTGAAGAAATTGGCCAGACGGCCAGGAATATTTTCAAGACAGAAAAACAGGACCTGAGTTGATCCTCAAGGTGAGGTAGGAATTCAGTAGAGCAGTATCAAGAGGAGCCTTCCTGGAAGGCAGCATTGGGCGAGCAGCAGCAGAGAGGAGACCGCGCCAGGCACATCAGACCCCCAGCCTCACAAGCTTGAAGGCCCATGAAGAGACCGGAGACAGATCAGATGAGCAAGTTAAAGCCGTAGCTGAATGCTGAGAAATTGCTCTAACTCAGGGAACTGCCCTTACACTCTGTGGATTCGGGACAGTTACTGGATGGTTATATGTGGACTTGCGCCTCTGCTTTGCTTTTCACTGAAGAGTGATGTTCTCCAAAATGAGGTCACAGTAGAGCCACGTAGAAAGCTGTTGCAGTAGAGCAGCATGATGTGAAAAGACTCAGGACTTGAGCAGGGTGGAATCCCCTCCACCTGTTGGAAAGGCTATTATCAAGGAGACAAATGATAACAAGTGTTGGTGAGGATGTGGAAAAAAAGGGAACCCTTGTACACTGTTGGTGGGAATGTAAATTAGTGCAGCCACATACTATGGAAAACAGTATGGAAGTTCCTCAAAATTAAAAATAGAACTACTATACGATCTAGCAATCCCACTTCTGGGCACATATGCAAAGGAAATAAAATCAGTATCTCTGAGAGGTACCTGTACTCCCATGTTCACTGCAGCATTATTCATAATAGCCAAGATGTGGAAACAACCAAAGTGTCCGCTGACAGATGAATGGATAAAGAAAATGTGATAATATGATAGATAGATACATACACACACATACACGCACATACACAGTGGAGTATTATTCAGTCTTTAAAAAGAAGGAAATCCTGGCATTTTTGACACTGTGGATAAACTTGGGGAGGACGTTATGCTAAGTGAAATAAGCCAGACACAGACAAATGCCTCATGATCTCATGTATATGTGGAAGCTAGAATAGCCCAACTCAGAAACAGAGAATAGAATTGGTTGCCAGGGAGGAGGGGGAAATGGGGCAACAAAGTTTCATTTAGCAGGATGATGAAGTTCTGGGGAATTTACAGTTTCAGCATGGCAACTACAGTCAACAATACTGTATTGTATACCTGAAATTTGCTTAAAAAAATAAAAGTAGATCTTAAGTGTTCTCATCAAAAAAAAAAGTATGTGAAGTGATGGATATGTTAAATTAGCTTGATGGAATCCATTTCCTAATGTGTATATATATCAAAACATCATGTTGTACACCTTACGTGTAGACAACTTTCCTTTGTCAAAAAAAAAAAAATAAGATCCCTAAAAGAAAAAAAAAAGAATGGAAAGGAAATGCCTGATGATGAAATATTTTGTTTAGTAATATCAGCATCAGTGAGTGACAGTGATGTCTTAGAGTTTTCTCAACTGAATTTGCTGGGATCACGGTGACAGAATGACAAGATAAAATCCAGGTGTAGAAACAAAGGAGACGTTAACAAGACACTGCCCCTAAGCTTGAAATATGCCCACCTGACATGGTCAGTTCAATGCCTATCTTTTGATGGTGTGGTTTCAATTTTCTCTAGGTCTCCAGGGAAAAAGGGAAAATGGGATAAAGCCAATTTTCCTCTTCTAAAAATCTATTTTTTTTTTAGTTTTTTTCAGACTCAGTGCTATGCTAGCACAAAATTAATGATTCCTTTAGCACTGGCACTGGTTTTGTTTTTTCCCAAGGTCCTCCAGGCTACTTCTCTGGAGAGTACACACAGTTGCCACAGCGCTATTTTTGTCATCCAAAGCAGTTGCGCTTTCAAGCCTGATGCTACAACTGTAATTTTAATTTATCAACCTGCCACTCAGTGGAATGCTGTAAAAACATTTGAAAGCTTTAACCCATCGTTTATTTCTGCACTTGTCAATGACACTCTTCTGTACTTGTCAAAATCATTTAAACTGCACTCTGAGGGCATGCACAAATACCGCCGATAAACTGGGTGATCAATCACGTATGTATGTATTTTGACAGTGGTGCCTTGAACGCATGGGTTCCAAGACACATTTTTTTTTCTGAAGCAAGAATGCAGTCAATCTTCAATAATAAAATACGGTTGCATCATCAAAGAGCCTTCCTCCATTCTTAACAATTTAAAAATGTCTTGGGGAACAGAGGGGCTGATTGCAACTGAAATGGCTTTTATTTCTTCAGTGAAATGTTCTCCTCAGGGAAAAGGGAGTAATTGCAGATTATAGCAGGCAGGAATGTAGTGTTAGTCGGAGGGAAGAAAATACATAGGATCATTAAATAGATTTATTTAAGTTCTGCTTATAAAGAAAGCAGTGGTGCAGGACTTTATAGCTCATGATATTTCAAGAGAGTGTTATCAGCACTTCCCCTACTGTCAAATTCGTTCGTGTAATAAAGTGTCACATTAAGCCAAATGTCACAGCTCATATCAGTTTCACTTTGAGAATTGGTATCATTATATATCACGGACAGCCTCTCCCCAAAGTCTGGATGAGATCTTTGACCGTAATAAATTAAGGCATTTAAAATTAGTCTATCATTTGATATCAATATATGTAAAAGTAAAAAGCACCTATTTAGTCATTAAATCCATTCAACTCAATAAGAAATCTGATCTCATACAGGCTATATGTCTGTTTAAGATAAAATGTTAAAATTGTAACTTTAATAATATTGGCTAAATAATCTAACTGTATCTTCTAAACTCCTGGCCATAGCAATCTTCACCATTTAATTTTAATTTTATTTTATTTTTAATATACTTTTATTGACATGCAGTCAGTTTACAATGTCGTGTCAATTTCTGGTGTACAGCACAACACTTCAGTCACACAGGAACATACAGCCATCCGTTCTCATGCTCTCCTTCACCACAGGTCACTACAAGATATTGAATATGGTTTAAAAAGGCAAGTCTAATGAGACTTTAAAATCTGTGGAGGATTGAGGATCACTTCCTAGCACACAATTCTAACTTAGCCAAACTAATTGGTGGATATCACAAACCTGTATATGAGAAAATAAATAACTGAACTTAGCATACATAAAACCCTACGCATGAGAAGAACTAATCTTAAGTGATATTATGGAATCAAATCTAAAAGAATCAGGCTTTGACAGGTATATTAACTTACACAACTGCCACTGTTTCCTTATTGTTTTAAAGAAAAACCAGCACTATTCTTGAGGAACACATTGGGAAGGGTAGGCATATATATAATCTGACTGATGAAAGATATACTTATCGAAAATGTGTATGAATATAATAGAAACGGTGGCTCAGATAACTTAGATGTCATATGTAGAAACACTGCATGAAGAGAGTGCTATTGATTCAATTTGAAATGAGATCTTAGCCTCATACTTTTAAAAATCTGTCCCGAAAACAATTGCTCCCTAGAAATAAGTAAGCAAAATAAATAAAGCGTTTTGCTTTCATCCATCCAAAATCAATCCACTTCAAAGGAATGAAAACTAGTTAAGCTTCTTTGAAAAGAATAAGTTCTTTCTCTCTTTTTTAACTTCTTAAGTATACTTCAAGTTGAATCATATTTGATCATCTAAGTAATTTCCTGGCAGTCAGCACTCTTCTTAGAGGATTCAAGGTATTGATGAGCCTTTATTTTCTGTTGTTCATTGAATCATTACAGATCCTCATACAGAGAAAACAGATATTATAACTCTTTTAATACTGGAAAACTGAAACACAGAGACGTGATGTAATCGCCACAAAGACACACAGCGTATTGGTAGTCATTTTGGAATGGAGTCCAACGTGGGGCTTTTGCTTAAAGAGCTGCCGATTTCATGCATATTAACATTTCATGCTCTCTTCTGAATTTCATATTCATTTGAATCATGGACACCTAAATAAGAGCTTTAATTATTCAGGAAAATAATTATGTACATAAAAAATTATTTATTGCTTTTAGAGGCATTGTGAATTCCAGATTTGCATTATGAAAATGTTGGCAAAAGTTTTAAAGCCTCACTTCCCAATTAAATTCTGTTCATCCAGCCAAGAATGACTGATCTTTATTTCATCAACCTCAAAATGTGAACTTTTCAGCACCTTTAATGACATTTTCAAAGTACAGAATGCTTTTTGATTCAAAAGATTTCCTACTTAACTCTGCAGAACAAATCAGTTCTCACAGCATTATCAATAGGGGCCAAATGTTAACAAAAAGCAGATGTCACTTATGCTTTGAGAGCTTAGCAGGAAAAAAATACATTGAGTAGCTACATTTTGGCATGCTAGCTAAGGTATGTATTAAAATGAAACACCAACTCCCAAATGTTTTATGTTTTTAGAAATTTTATTATTTCTTTTATGAACTTATTACTAGCTTACATTCAAACTCACCATTTAGAACCTGCAGGCCACGTTCAACTTCAAAACAACGCAACAGTGCCTGTGGTTTGACTCAACGGTGGGCAACTCTCGGCGGTAGCTTCCTTTTAGCTTTCATGTAAAGCATATGAAAGATGAAGCACTTGACGAGGCATTTCTCTCAGATATTGGCTAAATTTTCATGTCATGTGGGTGGTATTTTAGGGAAGTCTATGTGATGGCCCCACTGGATACTAAAAATCTTGAAAGCCTTTTAAAAAGTGATGCTCTCTGGAGAAGTTATTTTTTAAATGTGTTCCTTAATCACACACCCTTGATCATCCGCATGAATCTCATAGGCCCATGGCAGGCTACGAACTCCGAGCTCCTGTGTAAGACCATCAAATCACAGATGAGGGGCCTGGCCAATAAATCAGAGCACTCAGTGCTAATTTTCTTCAGTCCCTGGGTTTTGGTTTGAAGCTCTTGAGAAAGAATTTGATAGCATCTCTGCCCTTTTGTACAGTGAACAGCTGTTCAATTTCATTAAGTGCATCAATTCATTATGTGAAGGGCACTGTAAGCGTGTGTGCAAAATACTATGTGATAATCGTGTCAGCTGCTGCTCTAAGCCAACCTCGTGGGAAGAGAGTTTCCTATTGGTCTGATTGAATCCTGAGCTTTCCTTCCATATGACAAAGATCAGGCTGCCAAATCATCATTGCTGGAGAATTTAGTAAAATATTTAGACATTTATTTTTGACAATGACAGGTGAAAGGTGGTGCCAAATTGCTAAGACTTAAATATCTAATCTGTTGAAAATGTTCCACAATTCACAGTATTTTTTAGAACACTGTTAATTGCTTAAATCTTACGGAATGGGTCATTAAACATTTTTATTTATATTATTTCTATACTACTTGCTTATTTTTTAGTTAGCCTTATTACACATACCTTAGGAAGAAGGTATAACTATGTTATGTCTTACCTGGGAAAAAATAAGTCTTACAAGTATTACAGAAATTTATTTTGCTATCTGCTCTCATCTTCCATTCCAGATGACTGAAACCATCATCAGTCTCTACACTGTCAAACATATAAGAAGAGTTTGACATGCCATGTTCAATTGGACATTATCTTGTAAACCCTTCGGAGGCAGAGTTACATGGAAAAATAAATATTTAAAAGTAACATAAATGTGTTGCTATTACAGTAGAAATGGATACCAAAGTTAATGTGATTAAAACAAATGTCAATGACTAATTGTTTATTTCCCTCCCTAGTGGTTACGTCTTTGACTATGATTACTACAGAGATGACTTCTACAATCGGTATGTAAATTTTTCATCCTTGTTTCCTTTAGATTTATATTACCTTGTAACTGTTTTGCACATTTCATTCACAAATATTCTTGATTAATACATTTTAAATAATATTCTATAGTAAAAAAGAAATACCTAAGGCTAAATAAAATGTAAGATGGACAGATTTTCCTATTTTCATTGTACCTACTGAAGTATATCAGATCTTGGATTTTTCAGACTTTGGAGGTACTTAAAGCCAAAAATTTGGTTTCTAATATTTGTATGACATTCTAAAGATTTAATTAACCAATATGATTTTCCAGGTCTGTTGTTGACTTAGAATTCTTCAAGACTGAGAGATTTTTAGAAAACGACTCCAACCTTCTAAAACATGTCTGCTTTCATATGACACCTAGATTCAGTAAAAATTATGAACAGTACTTGCTTTGCTCAGTAATGTGGGACCGAAAACGGAAACCATGCAAAGCGATATGAATAAGCAGTGGGGGGAAATAGGATTTTCCCTGATCTTTAAAATTTTTTGTCAAAACATTAAAAACTTAAGAACTCTTATGTTATAAATACATATATTTACACATGTATACATATATGTAAATTCCCTATGCACACATACAGGAAAATACAGTGAAACTAATGGTTATTTAGTACACTGTAATTTAGAATTTTTGTACAGTAATATAAAAATACCAATAATTAGTGTGCTTTATTTCTTTGTAAAAAAGACTTATCAAAAGTTACTTTGAGTAGTACTTCTCATTTTATGATAGGGAGCAAGCATCTCTTTTATCCTTGGTGGATTGTCATACTCCTAAAATTGGATCAGCTTTGACATTTTACCAATGTTGTAAACTACTTGAGATTTCTTCAATGTGTGTGTGTTTTTTTGGCCAGTGTCACTTCCTCTGGGACATCTTCATCTCTTTTCAGCGCATCACAAACAATTTCTTTGTTTATGTCAATATGTTTCATTTTATGACGTTCCTCTGGTTCCATCTCCAGAGCCTCTGGATTGGAAGGATGTCTGTATCCCTGCAGTCAGCTATTTCTCCTATAATTCAATTTACATGTAATTTTAATTTTCTTTCCAGTGTCACTCTTCGATTCTTTCCTGCACCCCTTCCCTCTTTTGACTACCCATTCTTATAAAATGCCGCATGGATTTATCACTGCAAGACAAGGAGACAGCACAACTACACATTTGCTATTTGTGTGTGAACTAACAGATGCAGTGACAAATCACTGACAGACTTTGAAAGGGGTGATGTGATTGGTCTCTGCTCCTCCTGCGCATCTGTTGTTTACTTAGTGATTCGTGGACTGAAAACCTAGCAGCAAAGCTAGGACTTCATAAAATTACTCACAGTTAATGTATGTGGTAGCTGAAATTTGATTTGTGCTGTTGGGGACTGGTGTTATTTAAATAAGCATTAGTAATTGAAATTCATCATAGTAGAGATATGCAAAGCAAAGACTGACTGCACATAGATCATTGGACCACACCAAAAAAAATGAGGTAAATATCTTTTAAGCCTTTAAGTGTAAGTTCTATTCAAACAAAAAAATCCCAAAGCATAAAAATGCAAGCTTAGAAAAACAGAATAGACATTTTAAATAGGGAAGAAGCTTCATAATCCCTTGTAAAGGTCTGTTTCTCTTTGCTCCAGCCACACAGATCCTTTTTCAGCTCCACAAAAACAGCGTATTCCTTCTTGCCCCAGGACCTTCCTCTGTATTGCTCCTTCTCCCCCTACCTCCCTCCATCATCTAGTTACCTTATTTCACCCTTCAGATCTCAGCGTGAACACCTCTCTCAGACTAAATGAGGTTCCTCTGGTCCCCTCTCAGCACCCGGTACTGTTCCTTCACAGCACTGCTCCTAATTTTTATTGCTATATTTCTTTCTACAACGACGGTATTTGGTTTATGTCTGCCTTCCCTTCTCCACGAGGGCAGGAAAGATGCTCAGTTTTGCTTATTGTTGCATCCTCGGGCATTAACATTGTCTCAGACACAGAGGACACTCACTTCACGTTATTAATTCATCTCCTTAGATTTAGAGACTTTTTTTTTTTAAAGTCACATAGTTAATTAGTGATGGAACTACCATCATAAACTAGGTATCCATTCATATTCAGTAACCTACTGTGTGGATATGCAAAACAGAAGGGGGGCAACACCAGTCGATGATGTTACATAAAAGGAAACAGCCTTATCTACACGGAAACTAGATCCACAACCATACCTTTATTACCACTATGTGCAAACTACTGGGTTAAGCAAGTGATTTCTCTAGCCATCCCTTTATGACCAAATCTGAATTGTTAAGGATAATTTGCTCAAATAATTTTTATAATTTCCATGTTATATTTTATTTTAAATATTAAATAGCTTATAATAAATTTTCCTAACAATGATGTGAAGATCTCATAGCATTAAAATAACCCCATTTACTATGAACAAAACATGACATTTAGACAGTCTTTAAAACATTTGAAAATTTTAGTTTTTGAAATTTTAAAAACATTTCCTGATATGCTTTTTTTCCAGGATGCAGAACACTGTCTTCACTGCTATGAGTAAAGTTTTCAATTAATATACATTATCTTTTAGTCTGTCAATATGAAACTATTTTTGCATTATAATTTCCTAAGTATTTTCTGTCATGTGACTTCCTTCCTCATTTAAAGAATTTCTACCTAAAATGGAGTGTGGTAGATGGTAGGAGACCCAAATTCTGGTAACTGCTTAGCTGCCGCAGCTGTATCTGGTCCCAGAGAGGGAAACCATGGGGCTGGAAGCCCAGACCTGGACAGAGACAGTAACGGCTGGCTGGTCCCGGGCTCTCTGGGGGAGTGTGAAGAGATTGTTCTGCAAATACTGCAAAATTACTCAAACCAGATTCAGCTGCTCCTATTGGAATGAATTGCTGATGCCAGGGTGAAGTAAACAAGGCTGACAGGAACAGGAAGCCAAAACAAAAACAGGAAGCGAAACAGGAAGGACCAGGTCCTCTCTTCCTGTTCCAGCCCTGCAGTCTCCTTCTCAGGTCCTTGATTGGCTGAGCCGAGCAAGGAGCCAGCTGGCCCCCCCAGGAATATAGTTTGCAGAGTCCCAACCCCAGACATGACTAAAAGTGAGTCTGAAGCTAAGAGATAATATCTTAATAGCAGACACTCATTCACCTCCCATGGTTAGTCCCTTTCAACAGGTTTGAGGTCCTAATGTAATTAGAGATTTTCAACCCTTAAATTGTTTTAGCTTAGAAAACTTCTCTACACAGAGTTCCATCTTAATGTGAGTGTTTTGAGGCATTCATCCAGCAGTAACTTTTCCAAAAACTCATTTAGTGTCAATCCGTGGTTTCAGGGATCATGAAGAGTATCACTAAATAATAGACTTAAGTGGTTATTATAAACTTTTATCTTTTTAAATTACATGAAACATTGCCCAATAATTTACAGCATTCCATGGCATTTTCTTTTAAAAGGTCAAGTATGAACTCTTAATGAAGAACATTACATGTTATTAAAAAGGAGCATAAATATTTATACTCTTCCCAGTAAAGCAAAAAGAGAAGTGTATCTGAAATTATATTGAATACCTTCAGGGAAAGTTTCCAATATCCGAGATATTAATGGTTTTAATCCAGCCTTTTTTCAGTAGTGTTAGGAAAAGCCCTAAGCCTTCTATAACCTCCTGTGATGAGTAAACTTCTACTCACAGAGAAAAAGAAGTGCCAGAGATGCTTATATATGTAAAGCATACATATATACATAAAGTGTATATATAAAGTGCTTATATGTTTTATATATATTATATATTTTTTACATTTATATATTTACATAATATACTTATACATATAAAGCATATATAAAGTGCTTATATATATAAAGCATATATATATATATGAGATTCAAATGAGCATCGCTCAGTTCTGAATCCATTTTGACCTTGCATAAATTAACATAAAAGAAGCTTCTTAATTAACATAAAAGAAGCTAGCAGAGTCACAGTTAGTGAAAAAAAAACTCCAAGTCAAGTTGCACTTGTTTCAGGTCATTGATTGGAGAGCACAGTCGATTATTCATGAATATTGGAAAAACATATTAGCAAGAAGCAACGTTGGTTTCATTATGCAGATTTAAAATACCATCTGGTAGAACAGGATTCTACTTTAAACACTTGGAAACCATAGCATGGCATTGTTGACAGAGGGTGTGGTTTGGAGTCAGGAGATGAGTTTCAGGCCACGGTGTGCGTGTGTTGGCTGGTTAAAACTTGGGCAAGGCATCGCCTCTCTTTTTCGCAAGTTTCCTTCATGGACAAAATGGCTTAACAATATACACGTTACAGAATTACAAGAATTAATTGGAGAATTATTTGATGGATGTATAATCTCCCAATTGCTATTTGAATGCATTTAGTTTTTAATTACCCGAAGCTGGATACAAGATAGAGCAGATAGCAAAGTTGTGCAAAACATAAAGATTAGATTAAGGGGAAAATGTTGCCAAAAAGATCACTGAGGATTTCAATCAGCTTGCCTTCGAAAGCGTGTGCAAGAAGCATTTGTACAGGATCCAGGACAGGGGCTGCTTCACTGAAACTCTTGGGAAAGTTTAATGACAAAAAACAGAAATAAGAATTATTCATTTGCTTGTCTCAACTGAAGTGTGCCTTTAAAAATTACCTTCTGATTCGGTTGTAACCAAAAGCTTATTTGAAGTCAAGGTGGAAATTATAAACAGATTTTATGAATTTTAAGTAGTTCAGACAGTATAGAAAACAGACATACTAGGAGGCTTTAAGAATCATTCATGTGGATTTCAAATATATCCTTTCTTAAAAATGAATAGGTACCTCTGTGGGGTTTTATAGACCACGTTTATGTGAAGTCAAGCATATTGAGGAGAAGGGTGCAAGGTTGAATGAGACACATGGATTCTTATTTATCTGTTAAAACGCCCGAATGAGAACATGGTCTTGAGTTGGTTGTCAGATCTGGGCTCTGAGCAGGCCACTTGTTTAGCCCCAAGTCCAGACCACATATTTTGTTACCATTTAACCACATAGAGACTGTAAGTTTGGGTTCATAAGTAAGGAAAATGAAGAATTCTTTTTATGAGGGAAATTTAGAAGAAAACAAGCAATTACCAATTCTTAAATTGCTGTTTATATAAAGGAAAATTTAGTGTTCACTGACAAAATTACATGCAAATATTACATTTTCCGAATTTTTTTTCATGAATTTTAAAATCACATTAGTTGACAGTGAAACATAGGCTTCAGAATCAAAACCCAACAATAAGGTAATGATTTATTAGACTGTGGTGTTTCTACTGGAGAAAATGCACCAGAGCAATTAAAATAAACGTCAGGAAGGCCATTTAGCAAACTTCAGAAATGTTTTTAATGTAAATCAAAGAGAATTAGCTAGGATACATGACTGTACATATATTATGAATTCAATTATGTGAAAAATATGCATGCTTGTAGGAAGAAAGGATTAGAGAATGACAGTAATTGTTTTAGGGTGAGAGTTTGGGAGTTGTGTTTTTTCATGTATTTCTTTAAATGTTGCTTTATTATTGTTAAAGTTTAATAATAACAAGCTTTGAGTAAAAACAAGAATTCAAAATTATATTCATTTTATATGTCAATATGCCATTAAATTGCCTGTATCCAAAAAGCAGCTATATTTAAAATAGTTTTAAAAGCTAAATATCTTTATTCTTCCTAGAGACAAGATGTGTCTGGTTTTTTAGCAAGTAAATTAATATTAAATTGTTTACCACTTTTTAGCTTTTGCTTGGTAATGAAATTACATGTCTCAGACATTTAATTATAAAGCAAACAGAATTCCAAACAAGAAATGGGCACATGAAAAGTAGAAACCCTCAAATTTCCTCAATGGGTTGCTTTTATTAAAATCTGACTACATCTATTTTATTTACTGCTTGAGAGTAGGTCTTTTAGAATGTTTATTTTAAAATAGACCTTGGGGAAGAGAGAATTAGGTGTCTGGCTTCATTATAAATCATTATCTATTTGACAAGTAAATATTACAGGAACACAGTATTCTGACTAACAGTATTAGGGGAAATGAAGAATCATCAAAGAGAAGGAAAGTAAATATAATTCTGAGAGTGGAAAGAACAAAAAAAAAAAAAAAACAAGAGGAAGGGAGACACTTTAAGCTTTTAACTGACCTTCAAGATTTGGATTCCATTTAATTCTGTCGAGTGGCAATCTTTGTTGGACCATTTTCTCTGAGTTGCTATAGATGGGGTTCTGATGAGAAAGCCAACGCTTGTGTCTCCATCACAGACTGCCTTTCACCTACTTCCCTCTGCATTTAAAGGAACCCCTACATCTCATCTTGCAATTCCCAAAAAACTGCCCCCCAAATTCCCATCCTCATCATGTTGTATTTTTATGCTTTAGGGCAATACCCAGTCTTCACTGTATTTCTGGTAAGCTCAACTTTGCCCGATGAAAATTAACAAACACCCCAACTCTATTAAAATTAAAAATTCTTTTCTCATGTGAAGTGCCCATTTTAGCTTTGTTTGTGGATTACATATCACTTTTTAAAAGTTAAGTTCTGATGCTGAATATCTTCCCAGCAGGAGGGCAGAAAGAATTGGCAAAACCTTACCTGATTCCAGGTGAGAAAGGAGTCATCTTTCTTTGAAGCATCACATCAAAATATTCAGCGAACAAGGGCCACTCCCTACAGGGATTTATAACAAAGGACACAATACATACTGAGTTTGTTCCTAAAATATGTATCCCATTCTAAAAGCTCTCGTTTTCTCAACATGGTATCTGGCCTGACCAACACTGGAAGTTTGTAATCTTTGGCTGGGGGAAGCAATAAAAATATTGATAAACATTTCAATTCCCTATAAAATACTATCGAATTGCATTGTTAATTGAAGTAGCAGTGAATTACGGTAGCTTTCCTTGGCCTGAATTTCCAGTGCAGCATTCTTACATTGCATATTTTTTCATAACCCAAAGTATAGATTACCTTATTTAATGAACCTGCTAAATTGCTATTTTCAAGTCCTGCGGAGACGGTTCCTCCAAATAAGCCTGCCTTTCATCTCAAGGAGCAACTTCTTCCCTGGAAAAGCTCAGTCAGTTGCCCTATTTCTTTTCCCTCGATAGCTTTGGGTGTTGTATGTAGCTCATGAAATGTGCCTTCATATTGTGGTTCACTGACTTAAGGTGCTCTGTGAATTCAACTTATAAATAAGTAATGCGGACCTTGTTTTGTGATTGAGATGAGGGGCAGGCTTAGTTGACCCTTCTGATCTTCGAGGCCCTGGTGGTAAGGATGGGCTTCGTGACCCCTTGCAGCCTCACCCTCCCTACGCCGTTTGGAGTAAACTATAATGTGTTGACATCCACGACCTGTTCTTCACCGGCAGTTCCTCGGCTCTAATGGACTTTGTTATTCACAGAGGAAGGCACCTCTCTTGAACTCTGTCTCGTCTCATTTCTTTTCCTTTCCAGACACCTCTTAGTATTTCCTCAGCATGTTTCCAAATCGTTTTTGGACACTTTACCTCTCTAATGGAGAAGACATTCCTAGACCAAGCTCTGCTTCAAGTGTGGTCTCTACGCAACTTTTCCCCCCATAGTGTCATAGTTTTAAATGTTTCTGAGTGAATATTTGGAAGCCAGTGTCTCTTAATTGTAATTATATTTCATATATTGTTTTCCCCCCAAAAAAGGATTATCACATTTTCACCTGTATGTGTAAATGAGATGGAATTTTAGGACATAACCTATTATAGAAGGCTTCAAATATTTTCTCTCTGTTCTAATTTTCTCATTTCTAGCTTCCATATTAGATTATTTTTATTGACTGTTTTAAAGCAGTTATGAAAATATAACCCATATAATCATGGCACAGTAAAATATGTAACAATCATCAATCTAAGTCACTGATGCTATTTTCTTTACAGTGGGTTATAACGAGAATAGATCTCTGGTTCACTGACGAATAGCTTTAAAAATAAATGAGTATATATATCATATTTTTCTCTGACCCTTTTATGCTGCTTGCATGTGCTAAGTCATACAAAAATGTGTCGTGTGTGTGCGTGGTATAATATGAAACTTTGAATCTATTAATTATATATTTATATAAATGAGTAAATAGTCTTACACTTTTATTCCTTTCATTGTTTAACGGAAATGTGTTGATTGTGGTGAACATCATTTTTCACAGAAGCTTTCAAAGGGTTTCATTGGAATTGTTTTTTGTTAGAGGAATTTTTAACAGCTAATGACAGATACCTCCAGTCTCAATTTGCACGTCTATCAAATGGTCAGAATAATAAAAAGTTATCCTGATAAATATTTCCCAACTAGTACTTTAGTCAGCAAAGTTTTCCACTCATGCTGGTGCCCTTTCATTCAAACTCAGCCTCGTTTTTTTCTCTGCAGTCAGAAGAGCTTTCATTACTCAGAGCTCTCAGAGACAGAGCTTGTCCCTCATAGCTGTTCTCTTTAAGTGAGTCCTACATCTAATTATTTTTTCCTTCTGAGCTGTTTTCTGATCACACAGTGGTTTTCTTTGCTTTGTTCCTGATTCTACGCGATCTTTTCTTGGTTTCAAATTAATGTGCCAAGAAGTGTCTGATGTGTATAAAGGAAGATTTCTAACAAGGGTAAATCTGTTCAATCAAGCAAAGAAACGTACTTGGGAGTGAAGGTCAGCGTAATTTCAACAAATGGCATGGTACTACTGGAGCAAAACTCTCTGTCCTTTCATATCTTAAAGATATGAAACCCTGTTGGAGGGTCGGATCCCAACGTCCAGCAAGCATAGATTTCACTAGCATCTTATTTCTTTAGTGAAAAAGGAATCTTCCTGAGTAAGAACAGCAACCATGACAAAAGCATTTATTGACCTTTTTTTTACAAGGCCATTCACTTAATCATTTCACACATTGCACAGAACACTTGGGCATAAACCAACTCTCAGTCGCATGTGTGTTTTGTGAAGGCTGTTTGATTACCACGGGCGTGTGCCTCCGCCTCCCCGCGCAGTAATTCCGCTGAAGCGCCCCCGAGTGGCCGTAACAACAACTCGCAGGGGGAAAGGAGTCTTTTCCATGAAAGGGGGATCGAGGTCCACAGTCAGCGGGTCTTCTTCATCGGGCTCGAAGTGTAAGTAATCTTCTTTATTTCGTTTCCCTTTAAAGACGGGTGTGGGTGCTTATCATCGCATGAGTGTCTATATTCAATGAGTTAATCAATAATTATGGAGTGCCTGCTATGTACAAGGTATTAGAGAAATACAAAATGGATAAGAAATGGCCTCTGCTTTCCCCCACACTACACTGCCCCGGGAGACACGGGCACAAACATGACTGGCAAAAACTCGGACCCGTTTTAAAACTATCTTATCAGAGCAAAAACCTTGACCTTGGCCCACCTAGCTTGTGACGTTAAAAGTACTGAAATATAATGTGTTGCCTTTGGTGAAGGAAGAATTTCGCTTCAAAAGAGAGTGCGTATAGTATCTTTTCACGGAAATAGGATACAAAATTAGTGCATGTTTTGAATATTTGAGCATTGGGATAATTAAAATAATTATAGTAGATATATTAAAAGTGTAACTTTTCATAATATTCTAACTAATGAGAGTTATGCATCTGAAAACATATGTAATGTCATAAAAATAAAATAATATTTATATAATTTCACATTAATTAGCAAAAAAGTAGAGATACAAACTTTCCAACTAAGCACATTGCTAAATTTTATGTAGGAAGATTCAGAAAAAACTCTAATTTGTTATTAGAATATTATTCCCAAGGAAAGGATACCAAAATTTCTTGCATTTCTTGAGATAACATTCTCGCAGAAAAGAGACAGACAATAGCAAACAAAGTAAAATCTGAGATGCCATAAAGTAGATCATCACTGTGTCATACACAGAGTAGAATAAAGCGAGAGAGAAGGCTGGGAGCAGAGTATTTCATAGGCTGGTATATGATTGCCTCTCTGACAAGGTGGCATTGAGCAGAGACCCCATGGAAGTTAAGGGAGCGCAAGATTGAACGTGAAGCCGTAGGAGGCAGAGCATCTGGGCAGAGGGAACAGTGCAGAGATGTTACATTGTTAAGAGTCAAAGAACAGCAAGAAAACCAGAGCAGCAGAGCGAGGAAAGGGAAATATGAATGGAAATCAGGTCAGAGAGGTAGGAGGGTGAATTCCAGGGCAGCCTGTTAGGACATTGTAGGGATTTTGTAGTTACTCTGCATCCCAGTCTATTAAGACAAGTTAGGCAAATGCTGTTATTCCAACTTTATTGACGAATAAGCACAGAGAAGGTCACATGGTTAGTAATGGTGGCGTCAACACTAGACCCATGTTTCTTCATTTGCATCCCTAAAAGCAGTCTACTATAGAATATGACGTTGTACCTAGCACCATCAGAAATACTAAAAACGCTGTTGAAATACATGAGAGCATGAAAAAAAAAACAGTTACCTGAAGCAGTGATGCTTCTGGTAACTAAGTTTGGTGCACTCAGAATTTGACTTAGCCAATTATATAACTAAAATGACAAATTCATAGATTTATAGTTCCCTGTGTCCTTACTTATCTATTTATCTAATTATTCTGTGGACAGAAAAATATGAATTCCCTTTCTGAGTCTTAGGACTAAAAGAAAATGACTTTCTGCAGCAATCTTTAAACAGTCTTACTTGCTCTCAGACTATTATCAAAAGCAAACAAAGTTCTTGGATTTGGTTCTTGCTGTGAAAAATGTAACATTGAATTTCCTGCTGGCTTTACAGAAGACTTTGTTAGCATTAAGTTAATTTCAAATGGAAATATTTTAAGGATCTGTAGGTTTGCCCTGTAGTCACTTTTGAAACAATGTTTATCAATTATTGTACTATTTATATCAATTTATTATATCAATTATATGTCATTATTGATGTTTTGGTAGGTCTACATTCTGTAAGAGTATTCTAAGCTTTCGCAGAACATTTAGCATCCCTGACCCTCAAACCTTAAATGCCTCAGTTTTTGTAACAACTGTACATACACGTACACATTTCTAAATCTTCCTTAAGGAGATGGTGCCACCTTGATTTAAAACCACTGGTTGGTGGCCACTCTTGGGCAAGTGCCATTTTGTACAACTCAGCCACTTGATTGCCAAATACCCCAGCGTTGCAGAGAAGAAGAGTAGTTTCCAGAGGTTATTTTGAAGAAAATACCTTAATATTCAAATGTTGATGTGTATATATCAATATTCATTATGTAATAGTACTTTTATAATTAACCTACTGTCCAGGAATAACAATAATTTTCAAATTCAAATCACACATGAAAAATTTGAGTGAAGTGGGAAATAGACTGTGTTAATGTTGGCTTAAGTGAATGAACATTTACTGAGGTATATATTTTGCTCTTTTATTAATAGTTGTTTCCCAGTATTTAATGACTTGGCAAGTTCAGGAGGAAGAAATTAATGTTGTAGCTTGAACAGTTTGTCATTTCTTACCTTAGAATTTTTAATAGTACTGAATTCCACTGAGAAGAAAAACCATAGAAAGAAAAAATATAGTAACACTATAATTTGCCCAAGTTGAATACAGATAAGTGTTTAAAATGAATTGTTCTTTTAAAAAATTGGATTATCATTAGGTATTTCTTTCCCTTTTCAAATCAACTTGAACTAAAACTATAATCAACTTGTTCTTTCCCACATCGTGGAATCATAAGATACAGAAGATGGGACGTTGCTAAGAAGCCTTTACAAAAGAGAAGATGTGAAAACCTATGAGCTTTAGCTGAGTTTCTTAGTGGAAAAATCAGTGCCCTCTGAAAAACAAAAATATAAAATCAATTTCTTTAAATAATTAATCTAAATCCTAATGTCTAATCCTGGTAAGTCTTGATGCCTTTGGGGTCCCATCAGTGCACCTGCAGTGACAGGGTAGGTGACAGAACAAAGGTGAAATCTCGGAAGCACCTGATAGACAGTTAAAGACAGTGCGATTACACATAAATAGTCATTGTTGAGAACTTATCCCCAACTCTAAGGAAGTGTTGTTGTGTTGGTTTTTCCTCCCCTAAAAAGCACAAGATTTTAATATAGAAATAAAGCATCAATCAGAGAAACAATGTTAATATCCAGAAAAGTATCACTAAACAGCCCCCAACATCCCGTTATCTTGGCCAAAATATGTGTTCTGCTTTTAGGTCTTAAGGAAGGAAATTACTGTTGGCCAGAGGGGTTAGGGAAAGCTTCATAGAGGATATTGAATTGAGTTTAGAAGGATAGGAGGATTTGGAAGGAGAACAAGAGAGACCCATTCTTTCCAGGAGACAGTACCTGGGTGGGGAGGAGCAGAAGCTTTCATGTCAGATTGGGCTGGAATTCGTGTTCCACAGCATAGGAACACTGTGGCCTTGAGAAATCCTTTAACCCCTATTGCTTCCACTTTCTATCTGTGCAATGGAAATAATAGTACTATGTATCCAATAGTCTGTCATGGGAATTAAGTTACTTACGCATATCAAGTTCTTGGGCAAGTCTTGTCAAATAATGCACTTTCAGTGAGGTTAAACGGTAGTAGTGGTGATAGTGATGTGGTTAAGAGTCTGCGATGTGAAATTGCTGGGTGTAATGGCTCTGCCAATCACTAGCTACGTATTTAGGGACAAGATACTTTGTTGTGCCTCAGTTTCCTCATCTATCAAATGGGAATGATAATCTTACCCCATCTATGGGATACACTCTATAAAGTTTTTGCAAGGATTCAATGAGTTAACACATGTAAAGCTTTCAGAGCAAGAGTCCCACTATGAATGTCTTAACAACAAAATCTTAATAACAAACCAGAATAGCAATAATAATAATAACAATAATGTTATTATTATCTGAAGCAAAGATCTATTGCCAGCAACGTCAGTTAAGAAACTGAGGGTATGAAAATTAAGCAAAACAAAAGATAAAGGTAGATAACAGGACAGTGAAAGCCTGTGGAGAATACTGAAGAGTTTGAATCATCCAGGGCTGAGCGGAAAGATTCTCAGCAAAGTGCTACCGGATCAAAATGATAGTTTAAGAAATTTATATGAGGGTTGTATTCATTTGCTAGGGCTGTCCTAACAAAGGACCACAAACGGATGGCTCAAAGAACAGGTGTCTGCTTCTTCACAGTTCTGGAAGCTGGAAGTTAGAGGTCAAGGTGTGGGTCGTGTTGGTTCCCTCCCAGGGCCTCTCGGGAGGGGTCTGTGTCCCTTCTCTCCTCGGCTTGTCGATGACCATCTTCTCCCTGAGTCTTCACACCATCTTCCTTCTGTGTGTATGTGTCCAAATTTCCTCTTCTTAAAGGACCCCAGTCGTATTGAGTTAGGGCTTACTGGATCAAGTGACCTCATTTGAACTTGATTATCTCTTTAACTGTCAGAATCCAGTTTTATTCTGGAAGGTTTTCGGGCAGCACTTTAATATATAAGATTTGAAGAGCGGTACAGAATTCATCCCACAGCACAGGGTTATGTGCATGTAAAACCTAAACAGAATGTGGAGGTCTTGGCCTCTCCTTCAGCTCTTTTCATTTTAATGGCCAAATTCCTGCATATTTTTTTAGATAAGTAATTAATTGAAGAGAATGAGGTGCAGGCCTGTTCAGCTCATCCTGGTAAATGCACTGAGTTTCTCAGATACACATGGCTTCACTCTCTGGAGGCCACTGAGCACTTTGTATAAAGAGAATAATAAATCCCTGCTAAAACCACCACCGAATGCTTAAGACACACAGCAACTCCACCAAAACAATCACAATGTCTTTATAAGAAATAAAAACACTTGTGAGCATCTGTGCCTGGGTTTTTGTCTAGGCTTTAATGTGGCTCATGAATAGAACCAGATTTTAAAATATCGAAGGAAAAGAAGGCAAATGAGACGTTCAACAAAATCTTTATATCAACATAGCTTGTGAGCGCTGGAGATGGTTTTCTCGGTTCTACTGTAGAATTTATGTTTTACTTTGTGCTCCACTAGCAGTTCCAGAAAAGATCTAATCATTCCACTGTGGGATTATAAAAGCTGGTGAGCATTAAGCCCCGTCGATAAACCTTGACATTTCTCACTTCTGCTTCTTCCTCTTCTGCTCTTTTCCTCAATCTGGTCCTAATCAGCAGATCCTTGACCACTCTGTATTTTTATTTTTTTGCCCTGACTCCACTCCAGAGTATGTACTCAAGAAAAATTAAAACATACATTCCCACAAGCACTTGTATAGAGATGTTCAAAGCAGCATTACTTTTAGTTACAAGTTCAAATAACCTAAATGTCCATCAACTGATGAAATGATAACTAAAATGTGAATATTCCATAACCTGCAATAGTATTCATCAATAAAGTGAAATTAAGTACTGATACGTGCTAAGTGATGACAGTCAGTCACAAAAGTCCATGTATCGCATGATTCCATTCATATAAAATATCCAGAACAGACAAATTTATAGAGGTGGAAAATAGACTAGTGGTTGCTTAGAACTGAGGGGAGGAGGAGAGAAGAGAATGGGGGCTGACTGCTAATGAATATGGGATTTCCCTTAGGATGAAATATTCCAAAATTAGATTGTGGTGATGGTTGAGCAATACTGTAAATATGCTAAAAAAAAAAAAACCACACTGAATTGTACACTTTAAGTGGGTGAATGGTATTGTATGTGAATCATATCTTGATAAAGCTGTTTTAAAATACAGAAATGCAGAGACCTTATTTCACATCTTAGCGCTTTTTTTTTTTTGACGACACATAGACATTAAATCCTTGCCTACTCTAATAGTCTCTTAAAACTAGTTTTCTTGACTCTGCTCTCCCTCAATCTCATTAATTATGTGCCCAAATGCAGGATTATTTGAAACCAAATGCTTCGTCAATTCCTCACTCAAAACTCAAAACTACTATCATTTACCAAGTAAGAAACCAGACTCTTCAGTGTTGTTCTCCAGATATGTCTGATCTGGTCCTTGCGCTTCCAGTACCCCCACCACCACCACCACCCTTCTCTAGTTTAACTGAACACTTACTTAATGCTTCCAAACCCATGCTCATCTACCTCCATCTGAAAGCTCTTTTATCTCAAGAAATGTGTTATCAATGCACTGTCTGATATACAAATAAACATTATTAATACTTTTACCTGTCTTTCAAGGTCCAACTCAGGTAATGTTATTCTGATGAAACAAGTTTGGACCCTTTTGGGCTGTAAGGGCAAAGTCTGGCTGCTAAGCCAAATCAGTCGTTTCTCTTCCTATTGTGACATCTAAGCCTTCTGCTTAATTTTATAGCCATTTTTATGGACATCTGATCTCTGCATTGTGCATTCCAAATTTGTCCCTCAAGTTATTTTTGCATTGCACAATATAATACTCTAAAATATTTGTGGAATGTGTGTCACCAATATTACATTTGCTTTCTGCATTTTACTTTTTGTCTTTTGTACATTTCATAGTTGACTATGAATTACACCTTTAGAAATGCTACTTAGTTCTAGAATATTCTTGAGTTAATGAAACAAGGGAACAAATTCCGGCCTCCACTTCAGGGTCTAAGAGAAGCCAAGGTGTTCATATACTTTTTCAAGGTCCTTAAGATTTTCTGCTTCCTTAACTTGGAAGACCTTTTTGGCTTTCTGACAGCCAAAGTATCCTTCCAGTCATAGTTCAGGGCCCCCATGCTTACATGAATATTTTCATGATCTGTCATCTAACCACACGAAACCTAATTTTGCTTTTGTCTTTACCCACATAGTTGACATGATTTCAGTTACTGCCAAACTAATATTCCATAGATGAAATAGATGTGACCTCCAAGAAAGTAATATTCCATATACAAAGTAGACAGCATCTTTCATTGGCAGGGTCTTACAGTCTGGTGGGGAAGACCAAAAATTAACTTCAGTATCACGCGATAGGCACATTTCACTTACTGCTCCATTATTTTACATAATTGATGTACTTATGCATTATAACAACTTGTTTACATATTCTTTTTCCTCCACTAGTTGTAAACTCTGTGAAACCAAGGAGGCAGACTCAGGGTGAAAAAAAGCAATCAAACAAACATAAACCACAGCTGTGAGTCAGGCATCCCACTCTAAACCTGACTTTGTTGCCTCTCTGCATTACTTAACTTTTCTAGCATTCATTAGTCTAATCCACAGAACGAAGTATAATGATACATACTTTGTATGTTTATCTTAAGGATTAAATGAAATGGTGTATGTGCAGCTGCTAGTGAAATGCTAGATGCTTGGATGCACACAGCAGGTGTTTAATGAGTAGCCTGGTTGCTGGGTCTGTAGGGAGATGCTGTTGTCCTCCCCCCTCTGGAATTCCATAAAAAATGGACCTGATAAGCGCCTGGCTTCAGAGTTTGCCCACCTCCTGGGCTCTTCATACTCTTAAGCTGCTGCTGTCCTATTTCATTTGCGGGATGTGGCTGCAGTGCACCTCTGCATACCTGACCCCCGGGACATCGGGGTGGGCCAAGATTGAGTGGGTCCTGCAGGGTACAGAGGGGTCGAGTGTACGTCAGACCACTCAGCATCGTTCTGTCCATCCCCTGCTCAGCCAGTCCCTGCTTTGCTCACATGACTCTTAATTATAGGGCTTAATTAGTAACTTTAATGAATAGTTATTGAATAAAATAATACACTTTATTCTCCATTTCATTTTCTCTTTCTGAAAGTATGTACAAATAATTGGTATCAATGGATATATGCATAGGCATTATGAATACATATGCACGCACGTAGATATAATTGCTTTTTCTAGGACATTCCATCCATAAGAGTGGTAACTGCCAAATTATATTTACATATATAAATGGAGAATTACACTAATTGCTTCAATTTCTTTTAGCAAAATCCTTTAAAGTCTGGCTTTTGAAAACTATTTACAAGGCTGTCAACTTAACTTTTGCATATTGAACTAGCTTAAAACACGTGCGTGAAAGGAAAGGGGCAGAGACAGACAAATTGAAGCGATAATGATAGATTTCTGAAAAATCCATATTACAGAAACCAGTGATCCTTGTTTTTTTTAGGATGTGACTGAATTAAAACCTGTTTTTTTTTTTTTTTCTGGATGTGCCTGAATTAAAAAATCTATGCTTCCTTAATTCATAATGAGAGGAAGAACTAAAACTGACAATCACATTTTTACTTCTAATGAAGCTGCCTGGCGCCATAAAGAGGGTAGAGTTTGTAAGCAGAAGACCTCGACTTGAACCTGAACTCCTCCTGTTCAGATGACTACGTTACACAAAATCACTATAGGGCTTTGAGAATGTAATGTAAGTTGTCAGAGTCTCAGGTTTCTTGTTGTTGAAACAGTGTATATAAAAACGATTGAAAAATTCAGTTCTATACAAATTACATGTATTTCCTTAGTTTTGTTATTTAAATGTCAAGGTGGAGGTTACAATGGAAGAGTAACATAAATTAATGAGAATTAATAAACAATCTCATGGTAGCTGAGGGTAAAAGGGGTGGGAAGGGATAAACTGGGAGTCCAAGACTTGCAGATATTAACTAGTATATATAGAATAGGTAAGTTTCTTCTGTAGAGCACAAGGAACTATATTCGATATCTTGTAGTAACCTATAGTGAAAAGAATATGAAAAGGAGTATATGTATGTATATGGATGACTGAAATATGATGCTAAACACCAGGGACTGACACAACATTGTAAGCTGACTATACTTATGTAAAAAAAAAATGTGAATTATTATTAAAGTCCATGTGATTACAGACATTTTACAATTTTCTTATAGTTCATAAAAAGCATGGTGTTGGTGAGGGAGAGTATGTAACTGTTCAGATCCGGGTTTCTAAGTCTTGGTACTTTTTTGATCAGATAATTCTACGATGTGGTGTTGGGGGCTAACCCATACATTGTAGGCTATTTGGCAGACCAGATGCCCACGGAATGCCAGTAACACCACCCTCTCCAAGTCGTAGCAATCAAAAACATCTCCAAACATTGTAAAATGTCCCCTGCAGGGCAATATTACCTTCTGTTAAGAACCACTAGTCTAGACAGGTAGCTGAAGTTTATTTGTCCCTGCATAGACTCACCCCACAGATGATTAAAATAAATTGGGATTTATTTTTTTACCACAGAAACCAGAGATGCACACATTTTTTGATACAGTCGGATTGTGTCATTCTGTGTAATTTCCTTTTTGGATTGTATCTCATGTCACACCAAAAGGCACAAACATCATTTTGTTCACTGTATCAAAATGTAATAACATTTATCACCAAATCAATGATCTATTTAGACAGAGCAGGTCTGAAATGATTTAATGTGGCTTTTTTTTCTTTCTAACTAAAAACTACAGTGATAGTTTAGGGAAAATATTTAAGATACCTGTCTGCTCCAACCTGACTCCTTAGCTTCTCTAGTGTCCATAAAACAAGCTAAACTAACCTATCCTAGAGGCTTTGTTAGTCTTTTTTTTTCACTTATCACTTTACTGATCCTGAAGAATAATTCTAAATTCAAATTCTATAATCACCCATACAAAAATAAACTATTATGCTCAACTGGACAACTGAAGATTTTTATGGCAGTATGTTTTCTTTTGTCTGTAATTTTTATTGTTGTTGCTATAGAATTTATCTAGAGGAAAGAGTAAAAGACACTTTCCTTTGAAGATAAAATTACTGATGTCTTCTATTGAGTGTGTATACTCAACTACCAGGGCAGACATCCTCTGTATTAACTTGAAATGCCACCTCTAACCGGTTACTCCCAAATTTATTTTTGTACCTTTGATCTGTCCCATAAACTCCAGGCCTACTTATCACTTGTATTTGGACACAGATAGGCATCTCACAACTAACAAATTTGAAATGGACCCTCTGATCCTCCCCCTCACCTCCAACCTCTGGAAATCTTCCTCATCCTAGCAAATGGTGAGTCCATCCTTCTGGTTATGCAGGCCAAAAATTTTGGAGCTCTGTTTGACTCCTCTCTTTCACCTACATTTTACTTCTGATGATCTGTAGATTATTTCCCCTCAATCTTTAAAATCCATGCAGAATACATCTACTTCTCACAACCCAGTTGTTGATACCTTGGTCCAATCTGACCTCCTGCCGCCCCTCCCTTGAATTATTTCCACAGGCTTCTTAGCGATCTCGCTGATTCCACCCTTACCCCCTACAGTTGTTTCACAGCTCGAAGTCAGAATGACGCTCCAGAAGTAAAGCAGTGAGCCCTGCATCACTGGGAGGAAAAGCTAGTGTTTACTTTGGCCAGCAGGACCCTGTGACACGCCTCTCCATGCCCTTTTTCTCTTCTCAAGTCTCCGCCTTACCTCCTGACTTCTTGTACTCACATCCCACTTGCTCTGTCCATTCCAGCAACATTGGCCTCTTTGCTGCCCCTTCAACACCCCAAAGCACACTCCTGTCTCAGGCCTTTGCTTTTATCATTCTGTTTCCCCTCATCCCACCGTCTCTAGATATTCCCATGACTTGCTTTCTCCCCTTCCTGAGACTTTTCCTCAAATGTCACCTTATCAATGAAGCTTTCCCTGATCACCCTACATAAAATGACAGATCTCCCTCCCTAAGCTGAATATCTAAGTATCAAATGGCATTTACCAGGTGGAGAAGATGAGAGTGTAGGACTGACCATTGAAAACGACAGAAACAAGGGGATGGATGTCTGAATTCACAAGGCTCATCTCAGGGATGCTGAAACGATGTAACTACATAGGCAGTAAGATAATTAGAAAGTCAAGCAGAAGATGAGACAAGAGAAGGAAATTTTGAGCTGACCGAGAAATAAAGCAATTTTCTCAAATTCATGATTTTTGCACTGCAGAATTCTTAATCTTCAGTAATTAGATTGAATTTTCCCAAGCCTCTAGCTCGTCTGCATTAGGGGACAGTTGCATAAAAGCAAGTTGATTAAAAGTATTCAGTATTATTCTCAGTAAAAGAAACACTCCTCACTCTACCCAATATGCTATAGAAAAAAGTAAATAAGGATGTTATATTCTCTGCAGCATATCTTTAAAGATGAGAATTGTGGATTTGGAGTATTATGGTGGAATTGGGGAAAATGCAAAAAAATTGCTGCACAGGCATGGGTTACTTTCTTATTCTTTCATCATAGTGCCTCTGATGGAGAAAAGGCGTATTTCCATGCTAATTTTCTTTTTGCACTTCCTGCTTGCTTATCTATCTGCCTGTTAGTCAGTCAACTCAACTGTAAGTGCCTGGCACATACACAAAGCTTTAATAAAATTCATTGGTCTGTTTGAAATTGGCATGCAGGAACCATATCTACATACACATACCTACAAATCTTCTGGTATGTGATCATTTCTCATTGTGCTTAATGTACTGAGTTATCTATTCAGAATGCAAAAAGATGAGGAAGGAAGGGAAGAAGGAAGGAAGGAAGAAAAGGGAGAGGAGAGAGAGAGGAGGGAGGGAAGGAGGAAACAGGAAAGAAGGAATTGGATGCACTCTATTGATTCAGAAGAGTTTTCTGGTAGAGCTCCTATGATGGGGTAAATCCATTAATATGTCTTGCTTCAGACAACCAACGAAAATGTCTTTCTTTTTAAAATGTTGTATCATCAGAGATCTAAATAATTAACCAGGAATCTGAATAATTTTTTGTGGATCCCAGTATATGATGAGAAGACAAAAATTCTCATTAGGTACCAGTCTGATTTTGGACCTCTTCTTAAAGATGTTAATATCATTGTTTAACTAAGGAGGACAGACTTCAACTGCCCAGGAGCTCGTGGGTGAGCACCAGGAGCCTCCCCAGGCAGGAGGAGGAGAAGGACCTTATCAGAACACAGACAATGTGTGTCTAGCAGTAAATGTGAGATGCTGTTAAACAGGTTACAGATAAGAGATGCACCCTCCAGTGGGTTAATCAAAGAAGAATTAATAGGGGAGGCAAGACTTAAACTAAACTCCAAAAGGCAGGTAGACGTACTTGGGGAGAGAAAGAGTCTTTGCTGGAACAGGCGTGTAAATAATAATAGTAATAAATAGTAATAATAGCTTCTGCTTCTGCCACGTGTTGTGCCTGATGATATTCTGATCGTGGTACTAAGTCCTTTATGTGCATTATTGCATTAAATGTTTATGACAAGCCCTTAAGACAAAGGATGTAAGTTAAAGATGAGGAACTTGACTCAGTGACGACCAGTGACTCTCCAGTGGGCATGGATGTGAACTGGAGTCTCCCTGGTTCCATACACTATTTGATTAAGCATTAAACCGTTCTGTTCAAGTAGAGTTTGCTTCGAGAGGAAATAGAACATATGACTGCAAATATACTTTGGAGCAGACCCTGAACATCAGTTTAAGGAGTTGGCGCGCACTCTGCTCCCACTTTTACGGCTGCCGGGATGCCGGAGACTCACAGCCCCGGGCAGATGGGCACTGTAGACGGGGACAGCGTGACGCCCACAGTTCATGAGGAAGTAGATACAGAAAGATCTGTCACTGCCAGTCTGTCGGGGGGGGATGTGGGGCCAACTGATGTCCTTCCAAGTCCGGGGACCTCCACTCCCGGGCTCTCAGATGTCTGCCTGCGATCCCTCAGCGGATAAAGCGTGTTCTTTACTGGGCGCGTTTCCCCTAACAAACTAATAGCCCTAGGTAGTGCCTAATCTCACAATAGCGCAGGCTGGCTTGTTTCAGCCCACCTTATCAGAGTCAAACCCCACCGCCCTTTATGGACCCTAAACCTCTTACCTCACCTGCAACCAATCAGAGCCTTGAGCACAAGCCCATCAGGTGCCTTGTGACCCGACCTTATAAAAGACCCCCCAACGGGCCCTCGGTACTCACACAGGCACCTCTCGTTGTGGTCAGCTGTTGTCTATGGCAGCACACCCTAATAAACTCCTTTACTATTCTTAAAAAAAAAAAAAAAAGAGTTGGTGCATGTATGTTTCTGGTCTTTTTCCTATAGAAATGGGTCATCATGGAAGTATTCAGTAGGAAGGGCTTATGACTTTTATATATCTTGCTTTGAGTTCACTGTGTAAGAGGCTGGGTGAATTGGAGCACCCTATTAAGAGTGCAATAGAAATGGAAAGGAAAGGAAGAAGATGTAAAAAGAAAGAAAAGAAAATGGACAAGAATGCTTTATACCTAAGGCTCTCCTTAATTCTGAACTGACTTTAATTTTTGGAAAAAGATCATAGTTGCAAAGATTTTAAAAATTCTAGGTTTGTAAAATACACATCTATTTTGATAGAGGAAGTAAAAACATCCGCAGTACAGCAGAGAAATTGTTAACAGGAAACCGCCCAAAGTAGAAAAAGGCAGAGAAGATTATAGAGAGAACCATATCAGACATACAGCGGCTCATCCCATTGCTACCATCTGGAAACCAGACATAAAAGCACAAAACCGTACCTCATCTATAGATAACGAATCCTAGTGAAGGAGGCAGCAAGAGGACCACAGCCACCTGGGCCAGGTGAGCGGGCAGCCTTCTCCCAAGGACAGCGCTGAAGTGCACTAAGGAAACAACGTTCACAAAGGAAGACTGTTTCTAAGTCTTGCTTTGCAGGACCGTGATGAGTATCGGCTGCTGGCCCTTCCAAGCCTGGAGCTGGGCAGTTTGCACAGGGCTGGAGATTGATTTGGCATTCCCTGGTAGGGACCAGGAAAGGGCAGACAGGATGCCTGGATTCCATTCCTGTTGTAGCTAAGCTTGAATCCCATTAACTAAGTAGACCCAGATTTTGTAATGATCCCACCCTAGTCTTAAAACGCTTTCCTACGGTGTTAGCCAGGAGTCTCCACTCAAAGGAAGCTTTGACTCCCTGGACACTTAGAAGTTGGTGAGCCCAGCTTTCTAGCTGGTTTGTAAGATAGTTCCTGTAAAATGGGTATAAACTTTAATGGAAAAGAATATGAAAACAAATATATGGATATATATATGCATGACTGGGACATTATGTTGTATACCAGAAACTGACACATTGTAACTGACTATATATACTTCAGTAAAAAAAAAAAAATAGGGTATTAGTGACTTTATTTGTTTATGGGTTTTTTTTTTAAGGAGGTAATTAGTGAACCTCTTTCCTGGGCTGAGGAGGGACTCCACTTAACTAAAAAATATATTTTGTTAGTTTCCAGCCACAGTCTCATTTCTCCTGCATTGAAATCTAATGTTTTAAGATAAAATATTTTCTATTAAATTTGATAGGTTTAAGTAAAACTACATGACATGCTTCCATCAAAGGGAATGAAAATCATTCTTCAAAGCAGAATCAATTTGCAATTGTGACAAGATATTTTGCAAATTTCACTGCGATTCAACAATGGCACTTTGATGTCTGAAATAATTGACACAGGAGCAACTCTCTAGTTTAAACTGTGTTCTCTTTTCAGTTTGCTTCTTCATAATAGGAGCTCTATGCAGGGTTATTTACTCTTGCAGTTTTTATTTTGCAAAGTCCTTTATATCATAAATAAAAATCTCCTCATTATGAAAAAATTCTGATTTTATAATAGAAGCCATTTTCTCATGTTTATGTATTGGGAAAAATCTCTTCTTCCTTTGAGCAATTAATGCACATTGATACATAATTTATCATATATATTATTTCCTACATCTGAATTGACAAATAGCTCTATTTCAAGTGAACATATATTGCATTTAGTTTTTATTACTTACAAACAATTCCTGAAGACTAAAGTATCAGACTAGACACTCAATTTCTTCAGGATTGAAGATCCAAGCCAAAATCATTATAAACTTGAAGGGAAAAGTGGCAGAAAATCATAATAGACTGAAATCAGGATCTGAACCCCAAATAGCAACCCATAGCTCTCTACTGAGCCATGGACACCCCAAAACTCACCTCTTGAAAGAACAAAGGCAGGTACAGCTCTTCTAGAGTTACAACTTTAAAAAGTCTTTGATCTCTGATTGTTGAGGGTTCATGACAAAGTTTCCTGTGGTTCTCAGAGAAATGAGAAAATAAAAACAGTGCTGTGAATGTTTCATAAACATAAACATTCTCCATTAAAAGAATTGTCCTTATAGTAGGAAACTGACCTCTTGTTAAGCCCCTTTCTGTATACAATAATTGTTACCAGTGATAGTAGGATGCTTGCTGTTTCAACATCCTTACCTGGCAAAATTAAAAGTAGTCAGTCTTGTGTTAGTGCCATGTTTTTTTCTTTGAAATGATACTAAACACCCAAAACCTGGAATAGGCACCACTGCCATAGAAAATATCAATGGGAACATTAGCGAATTTCTTTCCCTTCCAGCCCCACCACCCGTTGCCCCAATCTCTTATAAAGAATCTGTGAAACAGTAAGAGTTCAGTAAATTGGAAAGAGTTCTCCAGCTTTTAAGACATTTCTTTAGAGGATAAATGCTTTGTCCTGGTTTCAATCAGCCGCCAAGGAACTGGATTAAAAATAATCACTGACTGCTAAAATATATATTACAACATAGTCCTTAAAGCAGTGTTAACCTACCTGTCATGATTTAATCATTCCTCAGTCTGAATGCATCTTACAGTACAGATATAGTCTACTATTTGAGCAAAGTGAATTCAGTATCATTTAGTTATTGTTTAAAATGATTCTGGATTCCTTTATCTCATTGCATAACCTTCAGCAAAGAGATTTTGTATCAGATGCTTACATCACTGAGAATCACTGTAACTGGCAAAGGCATCCTGTATTCCAGGATCACTGGACATAATGAGAAACAGATAAAATTGAAAGGTATGCTTGTGTGATGTGACCCAGTCTTGAGAAAACTTGGGGTGTCTCTGGGTTGTGTTCTGAGTGAGTTGTGGTGCATTTGACATTCTGTTACATTCTTTCCCTTTTCCCCTTTCCAGTGAAATCAGATGAGTTACAGACAATCAAGAAAGAATTAACCCAGATCAAAACTAAAATTGACTCCTTGCTAGGGCGCCTGGAGAAGATTGAGAAGCAGCAGAAGGCAGAGGCAGGTAAGTGAAAAAGATCTGTGGCCACAGACATGTTGGAATTAAACCACTGAAACACTGCCAATCACAGAGATAGCACACATCCAGGGGGACACTGGCTGAGTTTAATAGAGTTTAATACAGGTACATGAATACAGTCTTTAAGCCTACATTGCAATGATAGAATCTGGTTTCTTAACTTTTTAGAGAAGGTATGCCAATTTGCCTAAAATTCATATTTTTAAATAGAGTGGAAAAAAGAAGTATTTTGATTCCAATAATAAGTAACAGTTGGATCATAATTAAAAGTTTATATCTCAATATCAAGTAACCTATAAGAAAATAAAATCAATTAATGGAATATTGTCATCAGGCTAAAATTATACTTATATTTCATTAAATTAACTGCAGCAGAATTTAACAGATTTCAAAAACTATGATTATAAAGCCCAACTCTTGCATTGCTGCAACTCTGCAAAACCTCAGAACACAGTTTCAGGATCTCAATATCAACAGGTGTACCTGGCCACCCAAGGCCACGTCATTTGACAATGTTCTTTGACTTAATATTCTCTCTCCTTTGAATTTCAGCTCTGACCCTAGCTCCATTCTAATACAATTCTATTACCCTTTTATTTTGGCAACAGGTATAAAATCATAGACTATGAGGACTGCCATAAGCTTAGAGGCAAGCTAGTGTGTAATTTGCAAGTTTTATTCTGCAAGGTCTTATATGCCTCGGAGGCTCCTTGGAGATGAGATGAGGGCTGGAAGGAGACTCAGTAGGTAGGTGAGCTCTCACCTCCTCCAAATCCAGCCCTTGTTCCAAATAGTGTAGCTCTGCCTGTATCTATCTGTTTGGTATGTTGGGAATCAGCGTAAGACTTCATTTGCCAAAAGGACTTCGCTTTTTCTAAAATAAAATATGTAGTTTGAAAACCGTTAATCAAATCCAGCTCCTCATATTGCAGATGAGAAAACGAAGGTTCAAGGAGGTAAACTGATTTTTCCATAGCAACGCAACTCATTTGTGATCGACTTAGGTCTCCAGCCCAGGGCTTGTGAATGAAAACAGTGTCCTTCCTGACCCCAGGATTTCCCTGAAGTGAGGCTACCTGGGTAACAACTAACTGATGAGGACCAGTTGGGATCAGGGCCCCTGAGTTACACACAACAAAGAGGAACCTGGCTGTTTGTTGACTGAATCATTGGGGAGAAGACTAGAGCGTTCCTCCTGGTGATGAGGTATGTAAGGCTCAAGACTGAAAAGAAGCCAGCGGTGAGGGTGTGTTACAGCTTAATGGATGAGAGAAATGAACTATGGTTCAAATCCTCACACACTACTTAGCCTCAGTTTTCTCGTGCATAAAATGAGGGTAGTAATGGCTTCCTCTCATGGTGAGAAATGAGTGAAGTGGCACATGTAAGTTATATAGTGTAGTACCTGGTAAAGGCTGAGGAATAGAAGCTATTTGGTGCTGGTAGTATTACCATCATATATAACATAACATATATAGGCAAATGAATATTTCCTACTACTTTCATGTAACCAGTTTAAAAAAAAAACATAAGCCATATATCTAGCACACAGTGGATTCTCACTAACTTTTGTTAAGTTAATGTGGATGAGAAATGACAGATAATAGACAAAAGGATAATTTTTCTTAAAAATTTCTGTTATGGTTTCTATTGAGGAAACATATGCTGCCTACACTTCTTAAGAGAGAAATGTAGACTTTTAGAAAGTGTTTTATATGCTGTCTATGGCACTAAAGTGTTGCTAGGACGGAAATATCCTGTGATGTTGCCTAAATCAATATTTCCCTTTGAGGAACTTCTGTGAAATTCGTTATTATGTAGAACAACCCTTACAGCAAAGGACTTTGATAACCAATTTGCACTTCAGTTTAAAGGATTATGGAGAACTTATTTAAATATAAATCACCTCAAAGAGAAAAGTGTGATCCTTATTCCATCATATTATAACTTCCAGTTTCCCTCAATGAATAATACCTTTCACATAGCTTCTTAGATGATCATCTATAAATGTAACACTGAAATTCAGAGCTTGCATTCTTTTCTTGGAAGACTGTCACCTTATTTTTATACGTGTTCAAACTTTTCCCAGTCGTGAGACAGTTATTTTTTAATGATGGGCTTAGGCCTTTGGTATTTGTGCCTTTCTTACTTTACCGAGTCAGGAAGAAAGTGGAATTATTTAATCAGTAATTTCATTCTCTTAGTAATTTTCTCCTGAACCATATTCATATCTATGGAGATAAGACGATCATTTTCTGTATTTTCTTTATCAAAAGAAGTCAGGGCTGTATGTTGTCAACACTGCATTATGGAAAGTGGAGATATATATATTAAAATTCTTTTAAAATGCCCAGTACCTCCTTATTAAATCTAAGAGGGCATTCACCTAATGTTTATTTGTGGCAAGCTAATTATTCGGTAGTTAACATCTACTTCTCACTGATGCATCTCTCATTCCCAGTTTACTCTTAGTCATTGATGATGCAAGTTTCCAGCATAGAACAGTGGCAAGAAAATAGGGTATAAATGGCTGAAAATCAGTTGTGCCCGGTACCTAGTACACAGTGTTGGTTAGAAAGGGAAGAGAAAACGTGACCTGGTTCTCAGGGAGTTTACAATCTCACAAGAAGAGACAGGATGCCAGACAAACAATTCAAGGTATAGAGAAGCCAAAATGATGTCCCCATACCTTGTTACAATGATTCCTGATAGCTTAGGAATTCACTTCAAACAAAAAAGGAAAAAAGTGATCCTATGAAACTTGACCTTGGGACAAGCTCCCCGTTGTATGACCTTATCCACCTTTAACTCTCCATCTCCTTCCTGTGTCTACCTCAGATACGTGTCATGGACACTTGTTAAAAATGTCAAGGAAAACTTTATTCAAGACAATTGTGATAGGGGTTAAGGCTATTGCCATAGGGGATGGAAACTGAACTCAACTCTATTAACACAAAAGGTAGGAGGGATTTTAAACCCTGGAGTGAGCAAATGGAAAAGTATTGGAGGACATCAGTAGGGAGGTTGATCAATATGATGAGGCCATCTGTGTTTGCTGATTGACTCTATGAAAGTTAAGCTCCTACTTTACTGCAGAGACTGGGAGACAAGAGTCCTGTCTTTTCCTGATGATTACATTTCAAAGAGAAGGCCTCTAGGTCTTGAGAAGACATGCCTGGGTTATAAAAAAAATGTACAACTCAAAGGGGCATAGAAAGAATTCACAACTGCTAATTTTCTAAAGTCAATGCTCTTTAAAAAGGAAGTCAGAGCCCACAGTCAGAAAGAAGTCTTATGAAACGAATGCATGTGTGTATCTGCAAGCCTGGGACATCGTGCTGTACACCAGGAATTGACACATTGTAACTGACTGTACTTTAATTTAAAAAAAAAAAGGAAAGAAAATGAAAGAAATCTGTCTGAAGTTCAGTCAATCCAAGGGGATTATTAAGACCGTCTTGGTAACAACTCCACCACAGTCTTTCAAAATGTCTTTCTCCTCACTTTCTCATCTAAATATACTCTTCTCTCCATGCCCAGCCTCTGCCACATCACTGTTATGTAAATCCTGTCAATCACGTTGCCAACCTCAGTGTCATCTTCTATTCCTATTCTAGCCAGTGTTTCAACATCTGACCTTGGCAATCTTTTGCCTCCATCCCTTCTCTCTACTTTCCCAGTGCTACTGCCATACCCAAGCCGTCTCACTTGCTCCGTTGCACTCACCTTATTTTTTTTAAGATCTTTTAGCTGTTCCCTCTGCTTCTAGTTTGTTTCCTCCTTAATTCGTCTTCCTTATGGCAAATAGATCTACACTACTAAAGCATCCAAGGCCCCAGACTTGGGAATCGGACAGAACTAGGTTTACCTCCTACTAAGGACCTAGTCCTCAAACTTACTAGCTGCATGAAATTTGGAAAGGACTTTTTAAAATGTATAAAATGGGTAAAATAATACCTAGCCCCCAAAATTATTGTGAGATTTAAATAAAACACAATATCTAGGTAATTCTCAAGTGATTTATATTGAATCTGTGGTCACCTCAACTATCGAGGGTACTTCTTGTGAACAACTTTGAGGTCATTTTTCACCAGGAATGTACCTCTGTAACTGATATTTTGATCTAAAAGCATTCCTTCCATATGACTTCCCTGATGCTCATTTATGTTTTTAGTAATACGAGCCATAATAAGTGCATCTTTCTAAACTGCATTTTCTGGAATCATTGAGTTAAATTCATATTCTACACAGGTGTTATAATGTAGAATTTTTAAAAATTTCAGTTTATACTGCTATGCAGAAACAATGATTTCAGGATACTAGCTGGCTCTGATGGATAACATGACTGTTTTTATATCAACATTCTTTCCAACCATCTGCGAAGTACAATTTAGCTAGCAATTAGCTGGCAATTAAACCAGCATGTCAAAAAACTGAATTGCCAACTCAACCAATTTTCAGAGTTATATTAATGATAATAGCTGTACAGCAAAGTGAATTTAATAAAAATGCTTTGAACATAAATCCCAGCAATTCTATCTTGTTTTTTAAATCATATGTACATGTTGAAGTAGAGATGAGATGTACAGAAAAAATATTTGAATATAAGGATTGAAATTTAATATTAAATTCTCTCTTTCAGAGCATTGTAAAGCCTGAGGCATTTTCCCTTGAGCAGGAATACTTACCTGTCCCCTGAGTTTCTCCTACTTTGGTAGCCATCGTTTAGTTCAAACACGTGCTCCTAACTAGACAGACTTCTTCATTCTTGAATATTAAATTGCCTGGTTCCTGAAGAGGTTCAAAGCACTCTCCAGGTGTGTCAAACTGGGCTTTTGTTCTAGAGTTCTGTTTGAAAACAGCCCAGGCTGCTGAGTCAGGAAACCTTAGGTGAGAATTCCAACTCTTGTACTTAGTAACTGTGGGTACCTCACTGAACTTATGACGCCTCGATTTCTCCCTCTGTGAAATGAGAAATAAGCCTTCCCCATGGGATGTTTCGAGGTCTAAAGGTACTGAACATCGCACAGTCACCACTTCGTAAACACTCGGTAACTTGCAGCCAAAAGAACCCCTTTTATCCCTGTTGAAATTCATCATTTATATAACATTAGAGATACCTTTTAGGCACAAGCTGCTAGCTTTTTGGTTCCTTTTTATTCTTTTAAAAAAATCTCAAACTAACTCACTTTGCTCGCAAAAGAGATGTTGTGGTCACCCCTTACTGTGACTTAAAAAGTCAACAGACTTCAAAAGATGTCAGTGTTCGAAGATAGCCCTCCTCCCATGAGCACTTGAAGACTTCACATGTTATGTTTTTCCAGGAGACTTGTATACTTGTATACACGAACGTTTTCCTTTGAAGAAGCTCTCAGACCCCACAACTGACTTTGCCTCAGTGATGTGGGACTGTTCTATACCAGAAAGTTTCTTTGAGCCTCCCTTTGGATTTATATTTTTGCTATGATGGTGCCAAATTCAGAAATCACTTTGACTCTGTCATGGGAATTTGACACCCAGACATTTATTTTCATTCTTTAGTTCTGCAAAAATTCATGAATATATTCAGCAAATATTTGATTTGCATGTAAGGCTCTGAGTTAGCCTCCAAGGATACAACAGTGAGTAAAAGGTTTCTATCCCAAAGAAGCTTTAGTCATAGAGACATAAATGCACATACACACACATACTCACAATAAAAAGTAAAAATGATAAGTAGAAAGAGAATTATGGAGGGAGAAGGTATAGCTCCATGGTAGAGTGCATGCTTAGCATGCACAAGGTCCTGGGTTCAATCCCCAGTACCTCAGTTAAAATAAATAAACCTAATTACCTACCACCCCCTCCCCCAAAACTTAGTGACTTTAAAGAAAGAATTATGCAGATAAAGAGACTGTTATAAGGTTAAGAATAAATTAAAAAATATTACTCATTTCTAGTAGTAAAATTAGATAATTATTCATAAAAATAGAACAAGTCGCTTTGTTTCTTTCTATTTCAACAGGATAATAATTGGATAAAACTGCTTGTTAAACTGTGAACCAGCAGTTTAACAAGATGTGCTTTTATGTGTGGTTTTATTCATGGGACTTACTTTCCCATTGAGGTAATAACAAAAATCTTTGATGACCTTGTTACTCAAGCACAGGCTGATTGTATTTCTGTTAAACTCCTTTGAATCAATTGCCATTGTAATTAAAGCTTTTTTTTTTCTCAACCCCAATAATGTCTTCCATGCATTTAGCTTTCAAATTAATGAATAGATGAATGAGGATGTTATAGGGATTTTTGCGATGAACTATATTAATACACACAACTGCCTTTGAAATAAAGGTCACCCAAAGAATTATAGGTATGTTGTACTTTGATACAAAAAACAGAGAGTAACTTAAAATACTATGTCTATTTAAACAGAAATTAAGGAACCACATCAAAGCCAAAACTGTCTTCAAAATATATGATTCTTAATGATCAGTAGTGAAGAATTTATTTTGACATGGACAATTTATCTATAATAATCAAGTAACCAAAACAGATTTAAGTCAATAACTATTTTGAGCCTCTTATGTTAACATGTTTGTGTGGCCTTTATAGTTTAAAAAACACATTCACCTCCTTTTCATCCTCTGTGCATACAGCAGCCCTCTGAAAGATGTTATTTTTATCCTCATCTTTTAGAAAAGAAAGCTACAGTTAATAGAACCAGTAATTAGCCAAAGTGTGGACCTCTTGTCCTATATTCTAATAACTGTATCTCTTCTACATGTAAGGCATTCAGTGAGGGGAACAGAGCACATTAAAATACTTCTGGATAACTGACTTGTATACAGTCTGGCTTGTATAGATCAGCATTAGCCCCTTAGTGTGTGACAGTGACATTCTGAGACAATAGCTCAAGTTTCAAGGAGGCTTAAACACTAATGAGAAGAGGTCAAGACAACAGGGGAACTGCGTGCTCTGGGCTTTGGTTGACCAAAGGAGGAGGGATTGTACACAGCTAAGAAGATGAGGAAAGTCAGCTTGGGTTCCAAGGATCACTGAAACAAATCGATAACACAAAGCCAAATGAGGACTACGCATCTCTGAGATGTGGTCCTACTGGATTTTCTGAAATCCACTACAGTTTTTTGACCAGAGATTCTCTAGAGAAAAAAAAAGAAAGATTATTACTTTCAACATCAAAAAGTGATGATTCTCAGAGAACAAATATTTCTGAACTCATTAGAGAAGTAGATATGCCAGACCAAATAGATTTCCAATATAATGTGAATTTTAAGCAGAAGTCCATTTATGTGTTGTAACAAAAGAATAAACACAATGACCCAAAATTGAGAACGGCTGGCTTTAGGAAAAGTTGTAAGATTTGGGACATATTTTATGGAATAAGAATTGTCCAATTCCAAATTTCCCTTCCTTTCTCTTTCTTAAAATACTAATACCAGGACTTGAGAGCCAGGGCATTTGAACAAGCAACATGGTGACCCAGAGGGGCTAGAAGTGAGGGGGTCAGGTGATAAGTACAAAAATCTCTCTTAGGAGAAAGAGTAGAAAATCAAACCAGAGTAGCCAAATCCATTGTGTGGTCCACAGGATCAAAACCACAGAGGCAACAGAGTAGAGCGTAAAGTGTGATTAATGTCAGAGGATCCCGACATTTTTAGTGTTCAAACTAGTCTGCCCATCACAGCTTGTTTTTGTTATTATTGTTGACGTATAGTTGATTTACAATATTGTGTTAGTTTCAGGTGTACAACAAAGTGATTCATATATATGTGTGTGTGTATATATATATATATATATATATATATATATATATATGAAATTTTTTTATTCTTTTCCATAATAGGTTATTACAAGATTTAACTATAGTTCAGTGTGCTACCAGTAACTCTTTATTGTTCATCTATTTTACTTATGTGTGTCTGTTAATCCCATATTTCTAATTTATCCATTGCCCCCTTCCCTCTTTGGTACTCGTAAGTTTGTTTTCTGGGTCCATGAGTCAGTTTCTGTTTTGTAAATAAATTCATTCATATTATTTTTTGGATCCCACGTATAAATGGCATCATACAATATTTGTGTTGGATTTACTTCACTTAGTATGATGATTTCTAGGTCCATCCATGTTGCTGCAAATGGCATTATTTCATTCTTTTTTTTTTTAGAGTTTTATACTCTTTATTTGATATGAAAATGGTTATGAAGTAACCTTATTTTTGTAGTAATCAAAATGGAAAATGAAATACATGAAAGAAAAATTTCATTATATATACACATATATACATTGTGTGTGTGTGTGTGTGTTTCTCACATCCTCTTTATCCAGTCATCTGTTGATGGGCCCTTAGGTTGCTTCCATGTCTTGACTATTGTAAATAGTGCCTCTGTGAACATTGGGGTCATGTATCTTTTTGAATTAGAGTTTTCATCTTCTCCAAATATGTGCCCAGGAGAGGGGTTGCTGGTTCATATGTGTGTAGGTTGATCAGCCTCAGTTAAAGGTCTAGAATTGTAAGAAGCGATGATATGTGAAGGCTGATGAGATGACTAAAACCTAGTTAAGTTCAGAGTGTTTTTGGTTTCATCTCTTGCCTGCTTTGCTTTCCTTTTACTCCAGATACTTGGGTCATCTTCTCTGGATTAAACCTTTTTCCCTCTTAACTCACTGTTTCCCCATTTAATTTGGATGATCATTTTCTAGATTTAGGAAAAAATCTTGGTTAAGTTTTACAGTAGCCATTTTGCAGTCATCATAAAACTTTCTATGGTCAGAGTTACGTAGACATCAGAGAAAAAGGGGAATGGACACCACGTGCTTCCACCAGGACACTCGGATGTGCGTATGAAGACAAAGTATAGCTTTAAAAGCAGAATTTACATCATCACTGCATTAGTTATGTTCTCATATGGAGAAACCTGAAGTTAATAAGTTGATAGAAAAACATCAAGGAATATACAGTCTGTCTGTACACGTGAAGTAAATGCGAAGAGAAAGTGCCAGGGTTGTGTCGTTTCTGAGATGCCTGTAGTAATTGTTTTTAGCCTTGGTCGGATCTGCCAACTCTTTCTCTAAACAGCCTCAGCCCCACAAGTTATTTTACTATTATTCTCTGGTCTTATCAGGCCTCTTGTTTCAGGCTTGTTGTTGTTTTGAGTTACTCACAATGAAGAGCGTACCCTTTTGTATTTAACAATACGCATTTGTGTAGGGCTTCATAGTCTGCAAAATATTTCCCAAATATAAACTTAACTAATCCTCATAATCTACGTATTATTTTGAAAGCTTTTTTGTAGACGAGGAAAAGTTGACTTATATGTTTAAATGACCTGTCCGAGTAGCCAGAACAGGCTCGATCCAGTGCGTGTAACTCCACTGGTGAGTAACTAAGCTGGAACCAGAGTCCTGTCCTCTGCAGCAGGGCCAGGGCACAACCCCATACTTCTGTCTTATTTTTAATACACAAACTTTATTATTTGAAGAATTGAAATGCAAGAATAGATTTAGAGGCATCGGCGGCATTTTTCCAGCAGCATTTGCTCATTTCACTTCTGTCTCTCTGTCACATCTTGATAATTCTCACAACATTTCAAATCCTATTCCAGCAAAAAAGATTATGACTCACTGAAGGCTCAGATGAGGGTTATCATTTTTTAGCCATAAAATGTTCTCTAATTAAGGTATGTGCAATTTTTTAGACATAATGCTATTGCATACTTAATATTGACTATAGTATAGTGTAAACATAACTTTTACATGCACTGGGAAACCAAAAAATTCATGCGACTCACCTTATTTCACTACTCACTTTATTGCAATGGTCTGGAACTGAACCCACAATATCTCCTTGGAGTTATACCTCTATTTATATAAGTAACTTATTACAATTTAAACGACTTATAGAAGAAAACCTTAGGTGGGAATTCCAACTCTTGTCCTTAGTAGCCGTGGGTACCTCACTGAACATACGATGCTTCAATTTCTCCCTCTGTGAAGCCTGCCCTATAGGATGTTTTGAGGTCTAAAATTACCGAATATCGCACTGTCAACACTTTGTAAACTCTCGGTAACTTACAGCCAAAAGAACTCTTTTTCCCTGTTGAAATTCATAATTTATACAACATTAGAGATATCTTTTAGGCACAAACCACTAGCTTTTTGGTTCCTTTTATATTCTTTAAAAAAACCTCAAACTAACTCACTTTGTTCACAAAGGAAATGTTGTGGTCACCCGTCATTCTGACTTGAAGAGTCAGCAGACTTCAAAAGATACCGTGTTCTGCTTACTTATACATAACTTTCATCAGTTTATTGATTTACATATTAGGTGTGTTTGAAAAGATTTTGCTGAGTAAACCTGTGTATAACAATGCTTGTTTTCCTTTTAACTCACTTTATGAAAAAGACTAGGAATGAATACCCCCAAATCTTTTGACTCCATAAACTTTCTTTTTGCTATATAATATAAATAAATAAGCTCAAAGTATAACATCTTTTAAAACTCAAATCAAATAATGGGATAGTCATCTGATAAAATAACAATAGTCAAATGAATGAAAACCATCCACCTTTTGAGACAGCCTTGTACATGTGGGAGTAAGTCAAGGTGGTGCATAAGATGATCTGATTTGTTCAATACCCAGTGCTTCTTGGTATTTTCACAGGAGATGAAAATGAGCCACTAGGGGAAATAATTATTATGCTGTCAGCATAATTCCCATTTGGGCAAATTTCTGTAAACGGAACACACACAGCTTAGTATTAGAGAAAATTCTTCCAGTGTAGAAGGTAGCTTCACTTGTTGAGCACTTGTTATTTGCAAATCACTATCCTAAACACTTTGACTTACTACCCCAAAGCCTGGAAGTTAAAATGTAGCTCTCCTGATTGTATGGATGACAAAACTGAGGCACCAGGAGGGGGTCCCATTTCAGCATCACGAAGGCAGTAAATGATGAAGCTGGACATTGAACCCCGGGTTTTCTCACACCAGAACTTTATTTTTAACCATTGCCATTAACCACGTCTACCAACAGAACTTAGACAAGAATTCCAAAGAATTGTTCACGTGGACCTGTTGTCTGATAGATAACATATCTGCTTTTGTACTTTTTTCCTCCGTGAGTTTTTGTCTTTTTCACTTACTTTGAACTTGTCAGTGAGCTTTCTTCATCCTCCTTGAGTGAACAAGTTCTGTTTTATCTGAATTTTGCCCCCCCCTTTTTTTTGCTATAGCTTCTCCTCAGAGAGAACGTCTTTATCAGAAAGGACTATATACAGCCAGAGAGATCACTCTGTTTATGTAAATCATTATTTTGTTATATACAAGTACCATCTGGATTCCCCAGCTTTCGCTAACTCCATTCAAAAATAATATGCTTACATGTAAATACACACAGATGGATGCACATAATTTACACGATTGAATAAATTCGACCTTAAAATAACATTCCTTTATCTTCCTCCCACCCTTAATAGTATAGCATTTACCCTTTCATAGACTGTTTTTTCATGGTTTATCCAAATGGCTCCTGAGTAACCCAAGGTAGTAGTCATTTGCTTTCTCCCCCCCAGAAGCTCAGAAGAAGCAATTGGAAGAGAGTATAGAGCTGATCCAAGATGAATGTGTGTCAGAGAATGCAGATCACTCTACAGAGGAGCCCGCTGAAGGAGGGCCAGATGCGGATGGAGAAGAGATGACTGATGGTATAGAGGAGGACTTCGATGAAGATGGGGGTCATGAGCTGGTAGGAACCAAACATTTGGTGCCCGCACCCTTTGGTAACAGTCCCAGCATGTCAGCAACTCATTCATTCTAAAATATAGATTAATTACTGGGGGCTGCTTTCTTTCTTTCTATATGTGCATATATTTAAGGCGACATTGGACAGTGTTTTGCACCTAATAAGTGCTCAATCTATTCTTGCTAACATAAAATATGAGGGAATATATGAATGAACAGGAATATTATGTATGAGATGAGGTATATTTACAGTCCCGAGTGAAAGATTCTCTTTCCCACATGCTTCTTCATGAAAAGAGTCTTGTGTTTGTGCAATTACACATGAACTCCATGTGGATATAATATCCTGGCAGCAGATGATCATTTCCTGGAAGATACATGACTCCTCTCTTATTTGATAGCATCACTCACTGATGATATCTTTATCAGCCCTACGGCCAGCAGTCCTTTGTACACTCTGCTCACTGAGATGACCCTCTGGTGTGTGACCATGTCACCATCTTCAGTGTCTGTGCTGCTTGATAACTGGTTTCTATGAGTTGTGAATTTGACCGAGACTTGATTCTTTGCATGTTTTATTTCCCCAATGTATAATCATTATACTGCTCATTTGCAGATGTCCTTTCCTGCATAAACACACCAGGGACCTGGCAACTACAGGCTGATAAGGATGCTCTCTCTCATATTTTATCAACCATGAAATTAAATATACTATCTTAAAGGGATTGACTAATACAAATGATGAAGAGGGGTGTATGTGTGTGTGTGTGTGTTGCCAACTCTCAACTATCTATGGACCAATCATGTTAAACTTGTCATGTCCGAGGTAATAATCTGATTCCAGTTTGTTTTAACACCCATTGTTACTTAGCTCATTTTGTCATGGTGGTTGTTCTGGCCTGGTAACTACCCCATCCATAGTTTCATTTACGGAATTTTATATTGATTTTTTAACATTCCAGCTCTGTTTATGTTGCAAGGTACCTGCGTTTAAACCTTTCAGATAAGAGCCTTTAACAATCACCATTATTTCTGCCAAAGTCTGCATCGGTTTGAAGGACTTCAGTACCTGTTTTTCGAATCGTTTTGATTTCTGGAAACTATGAGCTGACACAGGTGTCTCAGCTTCTCCTTAAGCAGGACTTTAATCCAACAACATCATTTCCTCCACCCGTGCTAATCAGACCTCTGCTGTCACCTTCCCGGAGCCCTCTTGCCCATTGCCGTTTCCAATGGTTACCTCTCTGTTCTTATTTTAATTTACCTCTCAGCTGAATCTGGCCAACAAGGGGTTAGGAGAATTTCTCAGAATACCAGTCGCTCATTCTCGGGCACCTGTGCTAGAAGCTTCCCTCCACAGCTTGCATTTTAAATAATGGGGTAGCCCAGGGCTTTGTCATAGGTCACCTTCTCTGTCTGCACACTTCCCCAAGGTGGCTTCATCAAAAATCTGAGCTTTAAGGATTATCTGTAAGTCAGAGATTCCTAAATCTAGATTTCTATTCCTGATCTCTTCCTGAAATTCTAGACTCAGGTATTTAGATGCCTATCTCCTGACAGATCTCCAAAAAACAATTGAAACTTAACAGACTAGAAACATGCTGGATTTTTTTCCAGCCATCTTATTCCTTTCCAGTCTTCCTCATTCTGGTAAACAACATCACCACTGACACAGTCGTTAAAACCAAAAAGACTAGGATACCTTTGATTTGCTCCACCTTCCCCTGTTAATTCTACCTCCAAGTCATAGCCCAAGGCTAGTTACATCTCCACTACAGCTAAAGTGATTTTTTTGCTTCAGCCCATGCCATCCATTCTCCACACAAGAAGGATAAAAATCTTTTTAAACTGTATTTCAGATAATGCTACTCCCTTGCTTAAAACCCTACAGTGCTTTTTATCACACTTCGACTCAAAAGCTTCAAGTGTGTGAATGTAAATCATGAAGTTGGATGGAAGATGCCAGTAGAGAGAGAGAGAGAACTTGGTGAAGAGAAAGGGGGAAAGTCCCCGGTGGTGATGGAAACGGAGTCTAGAACTCAAGTGTGTTTGTAGGCTGGCTTTCAACCTGGAGAAGGACACTTTCACTGCAGTGAACTGAAGGAAGTCTGAGAGATTTGGTGGCAGGTGCTTGAGGGAGTTCAAGCACAAACTCTAAGTCAGAGGGTGATAACCTCTAGAGAGTGAGGAGAGATGGGAATTATCACAGATTTGTGGAGATTGGACAAGATTTGAAGAGATTTGTATGGAAAACATAGAAGATCACTAATTTGGAAAACACAGAAACATTGAGAGTTAGCATTCATAGTCAGTTGAGGTTACAGACCAAGAATTAAAGAGTAGTATTTTGCAAACTTTAAGGTGTATCAGAATTACCTGAAGAACTTGTTTAAGTTGTTGTGTCCCATTCCAAGAGTTTCTGGTTGAGTATGCTGAGTGAGGCTGGGATTTCGCATTGCTAACAAGTTCTCAAGTCACACTGATGCTGGCAGTCTGGGGTTCTCCTTGAGGACCACTGCTGAGGAAGCACCCCTCAGTCCAGCAGTGGGACTTTCTCCATCAGCTTTCATCAGCCTTGGCGGAAGCATGGAGAAAGTCAGCAGGTTTGGAGTTGGATTTTTGTCAGATAAGTGCAAAGAAAAACAATAAACAGAGTTGAGAACATTATTGAAAAGAGCTGCAAAGTAGGTGAATCATGGGACTGAACCTGAGCAGAGAAGGAAGGAAACATAGAAGGGGGCTGGGAAGGAGAAAACAGAGGCACCAAAAAAAGGGGGCAGGGGGAATAAAAGTCTCTATGCCATTAAGGACCGGAAGAAAGGAAATGAATGAGAGAAAAGTGATGGCAGTACTCAGAGACTGAGATACTGAGACATTTCAGAGGTGTTGTGACAGTTAGGTGATGAGAAAATCCATGGGAGCGGGTCATAGAAGTGCAATCAGAAGGAAAGTCACTGCATGTGAAGAATTTAAGAAACTGGGAGGCTCAGATGCAAGATGGGGCCATCTACTTGGGCATGAAATCACTCCAAATATCAGATAGAAGTAAAAGAGTAGGACAGTTACGAAAAGTCAGCTGTCATCAAAAAGATAGCAAGACCAACTTTAGTCCCAGGGCTAGATCCAATCAGATTGTATCACCTTAAACACATAACTTCTCTGAGTCTCAACTTTCTTATCTGCAAAATAGTACAGTGAGATCAGAAATGTCTAAAATCCATTCTGTTTGATCTTTCCGCTGAGTGAGTCTGTGTTCCAGGAACACCATAAAGGAGCAAGGGTGGATCATGCAGCCAAGGGAACAGCTTTGAACCATGGTGCTTGGTTTATGCTCTAGACACACAGAAAGTGACTGATTAGAAGCATTGCTGCCTGGGGATGCTCAGGTTTTGTCCCTCAACTCTTGCGTTGTCACTAGGTCTTAGAGAGCTAATGGGAGACAAGGATACTATCTCTAGTATCTCATTTTGTTGCTAACACTTGGAAAACAATGAGTGAGGGTGAGTGAAACACTCAATCTTAGCAGTCCAAATGGAGACTGGGGAGTCCCTCCCAGTGATTTGCCAAGAGAAAATCCCATGTTCTGGTGTCTGCTCTTTCCTCTTTTCAGACCACATGAACCAAATCACCCTTGGTTCCCAAAAAGGAAAGTCAAAACATAAATCTCTTTTGGAAGGTCAGATATGATTACAGATTGTCAGGATACAAAATAATTAGGTGTTTAGTGCATCTAGTAGGAACCAAAAAGAAGAGCTGGTATCCACATGCTGAGTCAGCTGCTCAAAGAGACTGAAATGAGTGGGAAACAAGAATTGTATCTGAAGCCAAAGAGATCCAGCAAAATGTGTCAGTGGGACAGCTGAAAGTGGTGGCACCCCTGAGGAGCATGTGTGAAGTGGGAGGCATGTGCACTGACCACTGTCTGTGCCTCGTTTTGTTCTGAATAGCCAGTTAGTGAAATTGATTTCCATCAAGCAATACATGCAGCTGACATCTGGGTTCCTGTGGTATGTGGACCAGCTGCTACAAAGAATGTGAAGATAAAACTATTGCTTTATGTGCAAAATGAAATGTATTAGTTAAATGGTTCCTTTTTCCAAGTAGCTTAGTGCCTTATAGAAGACTGATTTCCTTAGGTAAAAAATAATAGACTTGGACTTAATGATTTATAAGAAGCTAGCCAAGGTTAAATGTCCATGATTCTATGATAATGTATGCCTATGTATTTCATTAGTACCTATACATTAAGATTTGAATATATTTAAAATTGAACTTTATATTGATGCATTATACATACACTGTCAAACCACTACCATCCTCATTTCTGAGTAAATCCATTAGCAAATATATATCGATTGACCACTAATGAGATTTTTGCTATGGGAATAAAGAAGGAAATCTTTTTTTTTCCCCTCAAGAAGGCTATAAATTAACTGAGGATAAAGTCTACAGACAAAAAAAAAAAAATACAAAGCAATATATTATGATGAGATCCATGGGAGAGATAAACAGTTTACAAATGAGAAATCACACGTAGCTGGGATGGTCAGCAAAGGCTCCTGGCAGAAGTGAGATTAGAACTTTACCTCCAAGGATGCCGAGTTAAGGAAGAGCACATGCTAACATCGAGGAAGGACTATTCAAATCGTCCTTCACTGTTCTCAGATTATTTTATGGAAAAATATATTTAATATCCATAATACATTAGATATTTCATATGATATGTAGGTAGGTGGGTCTATGGGTGGGTGAACAGACCAACAGACCAGTAGAGGTAAATATATTTTTTTGATAAAACTATTAAAAACTTCACAAATAAGACATTTACCTTTCAAGCTCTTTTACTTTTCTCATATCGACCAAAGTTGTAATCCCCTTTTAGATTAAATAACATAATCCATAGTAAAAGTAGTGTGTGCATAATGGAATTCTATAGAAGAGTGAGTGCTCAGTACCCTGCTAATTCAAAAGCGTTAATGAACTCTCCCCACATGTATGAGAGAAAACAGAGGAGAAAGGTGACCATGTACCCTTGAGGATGTCATAGATTGTCAGCTATGTTCAGGAGCCTTAGAGAGGCTAGTCAGTGTTTTCCAAAGCAAAGTTTTTGACTTACATCCAAAGACGTAAGGTGCTTGCTAAAAATGCTGATGTAGGTTATCTGGGGAAGAGCCCAGGAATCTGTACTTTTATCAGGCTGAGGTTTGAAAGTACAGAGCTATATCAGTTCCCAAAGGAAATTGTAGACAAGCCCAACACTAATACATTAAAGAGAATTTGAGCGCTTTCGAATTCTACTTGTAATTGCTTTTGCTTTTGCTGACTACACACAATCAAGTCAGGCAAAAACTAGTAAGAATCCACAGTAGAATTACCTAGCTGGATCGTGTTAAGACTTAGGCATGCAACCTGAGTACTATATTGTAATACATCTTTCAGTATTTAACAAAACACTCAACTATGCACTGAGTCGCCTGGGTTTACAGGCTATTGAATTTCTGTGCACAATGGAAAAGGTCTGGACTGCAAATCCAATGCCATAGTTGAAGAGAACTCAAAGCAGGCATTCTGACACACCATTGAAAACCTGGAACGCATGAAGCATTCTGATCACTGTTCTTGGTCTTTCTTTATGAACAAGGCTGAAAACGTTTCCTTCTTTTTGAAGCTTTTTGTTTCTTTCCTGATGAAATCCTTCACCTGGATATTCCCCCATATCAATCACGCTTCGATCTCTTTTTCATATCATCATTTGGACTAACTGCCAGCTAGAGGACAAAGAAGAACTTGGGAGACACATTCCCAGAGGTAGTGGTGCCCGCTGAATTAGTTAGGGGTACATATCACAAGGGAGTAAGAAAAGTGTTGACTTAGCCTGTTTGAGTTTAGCCTGTATTCAAAGACCTTCATCTTAAACTCTGTCAACCCATCGTATGCTATCTTCCCTATTCTCCTGACAGTAGATATTAAGGACATAAAGAAAGCCTCCATCCATGATTTGGGTGGAGTTAGCGATAGGATGAACAGTCATGGTGCATGTGTCCTGCGGTGATCTGGCCAGGGTGACATGCTACTGAGGCATGAATGGCCAGGGCCATTGGCCATCCCTTCTCAACAGAAATGAGACATGGCTAAGCCTTGGATGTGAGGCAAAAGGTGTGACAGGCAGATATCTCTGCTCTGGCTTTGCACCTTGAAATCTTATCTCTTCAGATTCTCTGATCCCTCTGTGGTAAGTGTTCCTCATAGTGAATTTCAGACTTGCTCTTCTTGGCACCTCCCTTGATTTCAGTTATTTTTCTTTTAGCTAAAAAACTCTGCCTGGCCCATTAGGGTAAACTTTTTTTTTCCCCCAGGAGGGTGGATGGCTAGTTGTTAAAAACATAAGATCTGTCTGCAATCTAAAACAGAAGCCATTCAAATCTCCTTGACTTTGCACAAGCCAGTTTTCTATGTCCTTCATCTGTAACGGGGGTTCATAATAATATACGCTTGACCTGGGACTGTTGTGAGGAGTAACTGAAGTAACGTCTAAAAAGCGCACGCCTAACACAGAGTAGCCATCCAGTTAAAAATTTGCTAAGTAGTTGTGGTTTTGTTGTAGGGCATTAGTGTTCTCTTCCATATGTTCTATTTTATTTCCCTCTTTTTTTTTTTAATTTTATTTTTGATTGACGTGTAGTTGATTAACAGTGTTAATTTCAGCTGTCCAGCAAAGTGATTCAGTTATCTATATACATACATATATATGTATATTTTTTTCAGATTCTTTTCTGTTATATGTTGTTACAAGAAAATGAATCTAGTTCCCTGTGCTATACAGTTGGTTCTTGTTGTTTATTTCATATATAGTGATGTGTATCTGTTAATCCTAAACTCATTTACCTTCTTTCGCCCTTTCCCCTTTAGTAACCATAGTTCATTTTCTATTGTCCTTTTTAAATTCATTCATTTAATTATTTAACACTGTTTCCACGCCTATCTAGGTATGGTATAAATTAGGTCAGAATTAAATTAATAATAAAAGCCCACCACTCTGCCACCCCCGCCCCGTCTCTGCCAGTTGTTTGGGGGCGGGAGGTCCCAGGAAGTGGATCATGTCTGATTACATGCTCCTGCTGCCTCTCCCCCCACCCCGAGCTGCTCTCCCCTGAGAGTCTTTGCTGCTGCTGCTTGTGATAGAACACTGCTCTCTGCCAATAGGGCTGTCTCTTCCGCACCCAAAGATGCAGCACCCACAAGGTGCTCCTGGAATGTAACCCCTTCAGGTCTCTGTGTGAAACCACACCAGGTTCTGCAGTAAAGCTGGGAGAATGATGCCCCTCTCTCTGGCTCCAAGTTGGAAGTTGTTACCCAGAGTGTGAAGCCTGAAGGCACAAAAATCCCCGAAGCCCAACAGCTCGAGAAAAGCAACCACTTGAGCTGGTGCCTGAATATTTGCAACATCTCCCTGCTTCTGCCTTTATTTCACATTGCTCTCCGAGCAGCAGCCAGTTTGGTCCTGTTAAAGCTTAAGCCAGGCCATGTCATTCTGTTTTAAACTCTCCATTAGGTGCCCACTTCACAGAAACATATGTCCTTACAGTGATCTGCAAAGCCCTGTCTTATCTGCTCCCTGTGCCCTCTCTGACCTGGCTCCAAGTTCTCTCCCACTCAGCCCACAGCAGCTAAACTGGCCTCCAAACACACACTGTTCAGCTCCTGCCTCACACCTTGGTATTTGAAGCACCTTGGAATTTGGAAAACAGGAAACTGGAGCCCAAATCATAAAGGGCTATGATTCTGTGCTAAATGTTTGAAGTTTATCTCATAAATTGCATGTAAATAAATTGGGCATTGCCTGTACCTAAGAGAGAATTAGGATGCAATGCAGCCAACCGAGTGGTCTGATGCAAATTTTTCTGGGGTGAGATAGAAGTAGTTTCCAGATTTAGCAAATAAAAATACAGAATACCAGTTAAATTTGGATTTCAGATAAACAATGAATAATTTTCAAATATAATTGTGTCCTAAATATTACCTGGGACACACTTATAACAAACAAACAAAAAAAAATAAAGGAGGGTGTAGCTCAGTGGTAGAGTGTGTGCTTAGCATGCACAAGGTCCTGGGTTCGATCCCCAGTGCCTCCACTAAAGTAAATAAATAAACCTAATGATCTCCCCCTCAACAAAATTAAAGAATAAATAAAAAATAAATAAAGGTTTAAAAAATGATCTGTGATTTATCTAGAATTCAGATTCAGCTGAGCTGCCTGTAATTTACCTGGCAGCACTCCATGGAAATAGATGTGAATACTGACCTTTTGCACGTTACTTCCTTTCAGCCTCTGTATTGGTATCTATGAAAATGGAAATAATAATACCCCACTAATAGGCCTCTGGTAAGGACTGAATGAGATAATTCCTGAGTCGCACTTAACAAAGTCTCGACACAACTGAAAAAGTAAATTGCAGCTTTAGTTATCATTATTGGCATTATCATTATTTCATTTTGCAGGTGAAGCTGTCAATAAAACATTGCAGCATTTATAGCAACACAATTTTCATATGGAACTTTGTGTCTTTAAAGTCTTTAGAGATTCAGATTTGTTTAAAATCACTTCTTATCCGATAAGAAAGCCTTCAGGAAACAAATGTAATATTCTGGGAAGAATCATACTTTGCTTTCATCTTGTTAAATTTTCCTTTGATTTTTATACTTGCTGCCTTACTCAATTCAAAAGAATCCCTTTACAAATCCTTTTATGATTTTTTTTTGAAAAGATAACAGTGACTGTAGCCCGTGGTGATATATGGCTTTTATTTTCATTTTTGATATAGATTTGTTCTCTGGCTCAGTGATCTGGCCACCAATTTAATAGCAGATGGTCAATTGTGGTTTTAAAGAATCTGAGCATGTGAGAAGCCTGATATATCACATTTTCTATGGTCATCCAGCCACCTATTCAGTAAAACAACCAATAAATTTTGTCAACTGAAATAAATGCACAGCCTAAAAGATGAGAGTCATGTTTTATTTGGCAGACATTTCTGAGGACTCGAACCCCTTCAAGCCTGGAATGACAGCCTCTCGGATCTTCCTGAGGGGCTGCTCCGAAGAGGTAAGGGAGGAGCTAGGATGTACAGGAGCTTTACAACAAAGACCAGGTAGTTGTTGGAACATTAAAAGATCACTTGTTAACTGAAGAAAACCAGGCATCTCAAGTTAAAGAATTTAGTGCTTTTCTGTGTATGGGAGGGAGCAGACATTTGGGCTCATTGAATTCGTTCCTTTGACAAGCACCTAGCTATCTAGGCCAGTGTCCTGTCCTTTCTTATTCTGAGTCCCCTCAGGGTGCACCACTGTGAGTGGCTGCAGAGGCCGGGCTGCAGGCTTGTCTTCACTGGGGGGTGGCGGCAGCTGCTGATGACTTGATGGCTTCAGCATTCTTTGTTTACTGATACGGCTTGTAATATTTTTCATTCACAATTTTTAAATAAAATAGTGGAAACTTGCAGATACTAACTAATATACATAAAATAGATAAACAAGTTTCTATTGTATAGCGCAGGGAACTATTTTCAGCATCTTGTAGTAACCTGTGGTGAAAAAGAGTATGAAAATGAGTATGTGTATGTTCCTGTATGACTCAAAGCACTATGCTGTACACCAGAAATTGACACAACACTGTAAACTGACTATACACCACAATAATAAAATTTAAACAAGAAAAGGAATAGAAAATTTTTAAAAATAGTGGAAACTCAGTAGTGTGCCAGGTATTATTAGTTGCTGAAGAGTCAAAGAACAAGGCAGAGTGGCTTCTGACTCTGTAGCTCTCTCACTGGGCAGAAGAGGGAAATGCTGCAGCCAGAAAAAATAAACAGGTATTAACAAATCAGTGTGATAAGTGCAGGTATAACATGCATCTCGACAGTAGAAGATGGGAAGTGAAATGACACAGCAAAAGAATCTGAACAGACTTCACAAAGGTTGTGACCTTCCGTTTTGGTTCTTAAAGAATGAAAAAGCAGATACAAGCAAAACAAAGGCTTAGATGGCATCACCAGCAGAGAACAGAACATACCAAGAGCAAAGGCTTGAAAGACTTTGGTGTCTATTGAGAACTTGGTTGATGCATTTGGCTAAAGCAGGGCTTCTCAGTGGGTGGTTCCGGGACCAGCCACATCATATCATGTGGAAACTTGTTAGAAATGCAGATTCTCAGGCTCTGACTCAGACTCACTGAATCAGAAAATCTGGGGGTGAATCTCGGCAACCTGTGTATTAACAAGCCTTCAGGGTGATTATGATGCCTACGGTTTGAAAATCTCTGGACTTACAGCAATAGGGTTTTCAAATCTGGGTGCATGTAGAATCACCAAAGTGCTCTTTTATAAATATCGATGACAGGGGCTTCAAGCTGTAACAATTAAATTGGCATATTTGGGGGTGGGGCCCAAGCAAAAGTCCAAAGATTTTTACATGTGTAGCAAGAGTTGAGAGACTTTGAGATAGAGCACATGGTACATGAAGAAGAAAGGGTGAATAGAAACTTTACCAAAGAAGAAATAAGTGCATGAAAACTCACTTAAAACCATTAGTATTCAGGAAAATACAAATTAAAACAATAAAGTAACACTGAACATCCCCCAGAATGGCCAAAAATGACAGATAGGATCAAATGTTGTCAAAGATGTGGAGCCCTGAAACTCTCCAACAGGGTGGGTAGGCAGATACAATGTTACAACCATTTAGAAATGTCTGGCAATTTCTTCTAAAACTAGACATAATGCGTCAGCAATTTAACTCCTCAGCACTGAAGAGAAATGAAAGTATGTGCCTAGAAAGTACTTGTACAAGAAAGTTTTAGCAGTTCCGCTCATAGTATCCCCAAACTAGAAACACTCCATCAGTTGGAAAACGGATAGACCAAGTGTGGTCTATTCATACAACGGATGGTACTCAGTAATGAAAGAGAACAAACTACTGATACGTGCAACAATGTGGACAAATCTTAGGAACATTATGCTGAGTGAAAGAAGCCTTGTACAAAAGAGTACAACATTGTGGGATCGCATTTAAATGAACAAAATTTGCCTGAAGGGTGAGAGTTGGAGGCAGGGATTGACTTTCCTGGAATGTCATTCTCTTCTTCATCCTGGGGAACATCCATTTTTATTTCAATATTCAGCTCTATCTAACACCAAACCCTCTAGAAACCTTCCTGATATTCCTTGTTAGAATTAGGGGTGTCCTGTATAACCCACATAAACCCCTATTAGGCCAATCACTTCATTGCTGCTACGACCTTTTTTAAATGTCCGTCGCCTACTAGCCTAAAAACCCTTGCAAGCTGGATGGTCTCTGGTCTTGGAGTCCTCATGCACAGCCCAGTCTTTAGCATCCAGTAGGACACATGGAGATGGACGAGGTGGGTGGAACAGAGGGACACTGGATTACTTGACAGTATTGACCCGTTATCTCACCCTCCTTCTACATGCACTTCCTCCTCCCTTGAACATCCTTCCCCCCTCGTTATCTCATCTGACTGGCCAGCGTGTGCTGTTTCTTCAAGACCAATGTCACATGTCATGAATCCATCCCTGAACAAGGCCCCCAGTCTGTCCCAGACACAATTGACTTTGCTTCTTTCTTAGGCCACACCGTACACGTCTCATTGCACTTAACTCGCTATATTGTAATCAGTGTGATTTCCCTTCTTTCTGGCTCACTGATTTGTGAATTTCTCAGGGCTTATTTTATTTGGTATTTTTCCTTAGTGTGGTGCTTAGCACATGTTAATGCTAATGAATGTGTGTTAAAGAAAGAGAGAAAAGTGTCCTCAGATGACCTCAAACTAGGAGCCCTCTTCTCATTTTTAAGTGCATTTTAAGTGTGTTTTGTAATCAGATGGTGTTCTAAATATTACGTGTGTGTGCATGCCCTCTGTGATTTAGAGCATTATTATACTAAGCAGAGGACCAAAGTTTTCATTATGACTTATCCACTAGGTCATTCAGGCAGCAGCCTGCATCTTAAAGGCACTGAGGAGGAACAACAGAAGGAGGCTTAAAGCCAGTACATCAAAGTCAACACAGCAGTATTGACTTGCTCGTGTTGATTTTTGGTGATTCTGTATTATTACCTCCCATGAGGGATAAAAATGCAAATTGTAAGTAACCTCAATTTAGTTAGCAGAGCTAGAAGACCAAATTATAAAACAAACTAGAAAATAAGCTGCCCCATCTGCAATTTTTTTAAGCCCCAAAAGTACACCAAAAAAACTAAAAATCACAAGTTCAGAAGAATAAAACTTCAGAGAATTTAAAACTAAAGTCTGCCCATAAATACATGCTAGATGCTGGGATTCCAACTGCAACAGGAGGGCAATTGGGTCTTTAGAAAGTGGGCTTTAGAGCCAATGGATTTTGAGATGTGAAAAGTATTTCAGGAGACAAGCAATTTCCAAACTGCCTCCAATAATGTTAAGAGGCAGAATAATACATCCAGAGTGTACGCCTAAACAAAATAAAATCTTTTCACAATCCCAGAGTCTCTATACAGAGAGAAGGAAGAGAATAGAGAGGTTCTGAAGTCCTTTAGAAATAAGAGGCAATCCAAAAATAAGCCTTAAATATATTTAAAAACTAGAGGGACAGAGCTACTTTTCTAGGAACACTGTAATGTACTAGAGGAAAATAGAGCAATCTGAAGTATTAATGCTGTCAGATTTCAAAAGGCTAGTTATGAAAATTGTCAGAGAAATAAAACAACCCTGCCAACAAAAAGACCCTAGGCTGCCAATATAGAACAGAACGTGGATTTTCTTGAGCAAACATGCACACATGTACATGCATGTGAGGTAGCACACCAAAGTGACCACAACGTTAACAGTAAAGAAAAATTGCACTGAATAGAGTTAAACAGGCAAGGAAGACTTTATTCAAGACCATGGCAGCAGGGATCGAGACTATTACAGTGGAGGAGAGAGACGGAACTCAACTCTGTTGAAACCAGAAGCAGCAAAGAGTTTAAGAGCTGGGACTCACTGGGGGTGGGGGTGGGGGTTGGTCAAGGTGATTAGAACATCTGTGTTTGCTAACTGTCACTTCTCTAAGTTAGGCTCTGACCCTTCCGCAGAGACTGAGTGATAGGGGGCCCTATTTTCCTCTATGGTTACATTTCAAAGGGGTGGCATCCAGGTCCTTGAGAAAGAAATACCTAAACTGTGCAACTGGCAGGGGGCTGGGCTGGGAGATTTACACCTCAAAGGGGCAGAGAAAGAATTTATACCTCCAGGTTCTCTAAAGTAAATGCTCTCAGAAATGGAGGACCTGGGCTTAATAGGAAGAAAGTTTAGACAAGCTGTCTTGCTCATCAGAACAAAATCTTACACATTTTGCACATCAGTCATCTACCCAAGAGACAAAGCATTGAACCTCATGACAGTCTCCTTTGCAGATTCTAAGGGATCTCAAAGCTAACTCCAGAGCTATGCTTTTACATATGTCAAATTAAAACCAATATGGACTTAGTAAGGAGATGCTTTCTTTGAAAAGAATTATTGGAAGAGAGGATGGGACTATTGCAGTAGACAGTCCTGAACGTAAAATCTGCAAGCGTCTCAAGAGTTAAGCTGAAAAAGTTTTTCTTTGTATAGAGAGGGGTTAAAAAGGCTAGAAGGAACTGGATGTTGGGAAGTGGGGTGAAAGCGTGGCACATTGAGTAGTACATCATATCTGTAATGTTTTATCTTGGGGCCAGCCTGTTTTCCAGGAGAGACCCTTTTGGAGATGAGGTATATCAGCTCAGGCTGATGGTGAGCCCAAGTTCAGAGTCCTGGAAGGGGAGAAGTTGACCCAAAGTATGGTTAACATGTATTTTGTTCTCATTCATCAGCAGGGATAAAATAGTTCAGCTCATCGTGTATGGGACCAAGAATAGGAATTTGGAGGGTCTGTGTCTAGCTGTGTCACAGATAAACAAGGAAGCATCAGTGGTCTTGTCAGAGGCGTAGCCAAAGGATGGTTCTTTGCAGTAAGATTTTTCCGAAACACAAAGGGTGGAGTTGGAGGTGGGGGGTGGGGCTTAAGCCTCACTGTTTTTTAGGATCACAGGGCTCAGGTAAAGTTCACCATTATCACTTATCTTGAGGTTATCTGGCTCTTGATCCTGGAGCTATCTCTACACTGTACACATTACAGAGTGGGATTGATCCCCAGTGAGACTTATGTCTTTATCAAAAGTTAGAGGAAGGACCCAGAGTTACTAGACCTCCACGCGGACACTCTGTAAGAAAAGGGGTCTGGGGAATTTGGTCTCTTTGTCCTTTTCAAATAGAGAAAAGCATTTTCACTTACCCTTATGAAGTGCAGATGTAAGTTTAGAAATTCAGTTCAAAGAAGGGTTATTTCGGCTTCATTTGTAGATGGACAAGCCTTTTAACAGCGGGAGGACCTTAGGCAAATCACTGACACTCTGAGACTTGCTCCCACATCTGTTAAAGGAAGTTTTTGCAAGTTATTGAGAGGAATAAATCAGATCGTGTTCATAAAAATCCCTGCTATGAGTATCTGTGCATGGCAAACTTAATCTCTCCCCTTAAGTGACAAAGTTTAGTGGAAGTAATAGTTGTAGGAAATTTTAATAACTGGGAAAAGAAAAAAATGTAAATGATTTGATTTCAGTGTTTTTACACGTTCCCTTGTAACTTTGTCTTAAAATTTCAGTGTATTTTATTAGCCATCTTATGTCACACATCAAGATTCTTTTTTTTTTTTTTTTTTTTTTTTTGGAGATAATCTCTGTTGAACTGAGATAGAGAGGTTTGTAGATAGAACCACTTGAAATCTCTGAGAAAAGTTACAGTGATTTTAAATTTGGAAAAAGTTATTTTCATTTCTATGGGGATAGATACTACGAAGAAATGAAGTGGCCAAGAAATAAGAAGGTGCATAGTTACTCTATTTTGGGAGAAGTATGTGTCTTACTATTTACTTAGTCATGCATATTTACTCTTGCCAAATTCTAGGTTTTGATGGTTTAGTCTTTGGGTCTTACTCTATCCCCACCACCCGTCACCCAACCCTCGCCGTTGGAACTTGGGTCCCTCACATTGATCTGAATACAGGGGTCATTTACGGGCAGGGATTCCCATTCAAGTGTTCAATCCCATACAACACACATATAAGGAGTTCTGTATGTGGAACAGAGCTCTCATATTCTGACTGCCTAGGAGGTAACTCCCAATGTTCCATTAACGATGAGTAAGTTTCTACAGACCCATATTGATAACACAGTCTTCTTATAAGAGCCCACACATGAGGTTTGCTCAGAATGCTCAGAATGCCTATTTTGTGCCAGAATGACAAAACCCATACTATAGTCCTCATGGTATCTACCCAAACATTAACTCAGCACTCCCAGGATTCTAAGATGCAAACAGATCTTTCTCCTCTTATAAATTACTCTCAAATCCCTAAAGCTAAAAACTTGGAAAGAGGGTCCTAGTGATGTTGAGTTTTCTGCAGCAGAAGCAGTTTAGCTTAGATGTGTGTTTTTCCATTCATGCCATTTTGATTCAGGCAGCCAACAAATATTTATTAGATGATTCTTATGCACAGGCACCATTTTAAGCATGAGTAAAAGACAGTGAATGAGAAAGAAAAAGCCTCCTTAGTGGAGGGTGGCGGGTAAAAGACACTTCATTCTCCAGTGGAAGCTTACGTTCTGGAGACATTCTAAAACATATTCTTCAAGCTGAGCATCGTCTATGAAATGAATACAATGACTGGAGTATTAAGTTCATGGTTATTTGATTGCTCATTATTAAGCACCCCTTCATCATTATTTAAATTTGAACTTTCCAATTAAAAGGTCTATTTGGAATTCACTGAAGGAAATTAACGTGATAGATATTTAAAATAGAGGACCTATTAAGGGTGGGTAGGAATGTAAGTACAAGGTAGATTGTGAATCTGTAGGTTGCCTTGGATAGTATGGTCATTTTAACAGTACTGAGTCTTCTAATCCAAGAACATGATAAATCTTTCCATCTAGTTGCATCATTTTCAATGCCTTTCATTAATGTCTTAAACCTAGCTAAGGAGGCAAAAGACCTGTCCTCTGAAAACTATAAGATCCTGATGAGAGAAATTGCACAATAGTTTTAAGAAATAAAAGTAATTAGAGGAAATGATGTAAAGCATAAGATAACCAAAAGAAAGAATTTCATTTCTATAAGAAAATAACTCTGAAATATGTGAACACATGTGCTCATGAGTATGCTCAGCAAAACTTATTACGTATTTTGGAAAATGTTTTGGTTTTTCTGTCAGTCACTCATGAGAAGTAAATAATTCACTGATTGCCTAGTAGGTGTAGATTTGCTTCATTTGATTTTAAAAGGATCATTTTTAACCAGAATTACCTTCAGTGTAGGAGAAACATGAAGACTTACACATTGCATTGGTTAGAAGGGCATTTTTTAAAATCATTTCGAGTCATGAAATTTTCACCAGACTTTGTCTACATTCCCTTCCTGGTTTCTAATGCTACCTTTGTGCACCATGGCATGTAATATGCATGTTCCATTAAATTCTCTGGGGCCTTTTCACTGCTTACTGCTTTTAAATGGACAATTGTGTGTCAGTGAAGACTCCAGACAATGAAGCACATAGAGTTCAGGTGAGTGTGTTCGCTGCATTTAACAACCAGCTGAAAATTAATGTCTTAAAGCTTTCCTACCTGTCTTTATATTCAAAGAATGCACATAGAAGTAATTCTTTTTACCTTATTAAATAACTGATGAAGGAAAACAGATGTGGGGCATGAAGAGGGCCATGTCCCAGGCTTCGTTTGAGCCCCTGGGACGTGCCCCACCAAGTGTGTGTCCTTGACTTCGCGCAGGAAAAAATTCAAGAATGAGCTACAATTGAGTAAAGGTAGATTTATTCAGAGAGATACACAGAAAGGCAAGAGAAAGGCCACGAGGTGTGGGGGTTGGGTGCTCAGATTAAAAGTAGGTACACACTCCATAGACAGAATGTGGGCCGTCTCTGGAGAGAGAGAGGCCCGTTGAGGCACGTAGTGTTGCCAGTTTTTATGGGCTTGGTGGCTTTGTATGCTAATAAGTAGCCTAGGGAAGAGGCTGGGATTCCCAGGAAGTTGGCCATTTCCCACCCTTTGACCTGTTGTGGCTAGCCTTGGGACTGCCACGGTGCCTGTGGGCATGTTATTCACCATGTTAATACATTACAACTAGCGTATAATGAAGCTCAAGACCTGCTAGAAGTTAAATTTCCCATCATCCTGAGCCTCAAGGCCAACTGGGGGTTGAATCTTACACCATTTTGATGTTAATTGCTGTAGCATTCCCTGAGTGGCTGTGCCCTGGCCCCTTCCTGTCTCAGAATGAATATGGGATCCCTGACACCATACTGATTTTCAGCACTAACATTACATGAATACTAAGTTTTTTTTTTTAATTATCATTTTATTCTTCCAGATCTGTATGTTAACAATATTTCCTATTTTCTATAATATGGAATCTATAAAACACTGGAATCTTTAGTTATATGTTATCTTTATTCTAAATCTAAAATGTTAGTCACAGGTAATATTCTATATGGAAATAGCAGAAGCTGTTTCTTAGGTCTATCAGGTAATTCATTCATCTAAAGTGTTAAAGTATATTCAAGTTATGCAAGATGATTTTCCAACATTGTATTTATTGGATAGATTAATAGACATTTCTGGAAAGGGTTAGTTAATTATAGATACTGATCTCCCACTATCTCTTCCAGAGGTGGTTAAATTTAGTGGCCTAAGCATTTTATCCATCAAATAACTAGCACTTTTTTTTCAAGTTTTGGATTTTTTTAATGCTCCAAATGTAGGTGATTTATAACCAAGTATATTCTATGCATAAGACTTCACTGATTTTTTTTATAGTCTGTTTTTAAAATATTGAGTGTGGTGAACTTTCAAAACTCTTCAGAATAAAAAACCTAAAAAACAGATAAAAGACTCTGATCATGTGATAAATATCAGTGTGAGAAATCTGTGCTTGAGCAAGCAAAGAAAGTCATTAACAGCAGTATTTCTGATGGAACTAATGTTATACCTGTTCAAGCTACACTGAGTCTAATAACTGTGACAGAAGAAATGGGGAAGGGTTTGAAAGCATTTCATTAAATCAGAAATGGAAAGAAAGGGGAAAATGGCTTTCTTCCATTTTATTCATAGCTCAACAGACAGGATCACAGTGGAAAAGAGATTAATTGTCTAAATGGTGTCGACCTTTTACCATTCAGGCCCCATATTCTGGAAGTTAATTCCTAAATGCGTTTTCCTCGAATGGCACGAAGTTTGTATCCAGGCAGCGTTCGAATTGCAAAAGGGCATCTTCAGTTCACCCCTACTCTGTGTGCCTTTGTCACCAAAGCAGTCAGGGGGCTGTGCCTGGCTGTTCCCAGTGCTTAAAACTCCCACACATGCAAACCAGGCGGCAGTCAGCCCTTCTCTACCTCCAGATCTCCCCCCATGAACCTTCACTGTCTTCGCTCTGAATATGGAAAAAGTACAAGCTTCAGGGTTGCCTGGGATGAAATGAACGTTCAGGCCTTTGGAAGCCCGATAAGAGTTCTTATCAACCGGAAACTAATAAGTATTCAGAATACCTGGTGCATATTTGATATTTCCTATCTTGCCACAGTTTTCGGAATACATATTAACGTTCAATAACATTTACTAAAAGCAAATTTTGCTAGCCTGTGGTCTACTGGAAATAACATCTGCCCCTACTATTTAAAGCTACGTGAATTGGACAAGTTGTGGAATCTTTTGAGGCTTAGTTGTCTCAAAAATGCAGAAAAACAGCTTATCTTTAAAAAGGCAGAAAGCTGAAAAAGCAGGATATAACACATATATCCTACATATATGTGTACACACATCACATACAGATACACACATACACACAGGGAGAGAGATTCTGATTTTATTACAAGTCAAAAAAATAAAAGGAGGGAAAGGAAACAATACATTTTCTATTTTCACCACCTTCCAGAAATAATAATGAGTCATATATATATATATATATATATATATATATATATATATATGTCATTTCATTTATTGCCTAAAATAACTTTGGGGAGCAGGTACTTTACAAGTAACTGGTTTTAGAGAATTTCAGTAACTCCCCTAAGGTCATAACGGATAATAAAGGCAGAATCAACATCCACCCAGGGTCTGTAAGATTCCAGTGACCTTAGATATTTTCACAAATTAGTTTTACAAATTTTATTAATGTGTGCTGTACACATGATTTTTGCCATATCTGTACACCACCAGTTGTATTTTTAACTTAATTTTAAAAATTAAGTTGACATCTTTTTTTATTTAAAATAACTATCTTTGAGACTAAACTTTAATTCATTCCAATCAATAAAAAAAGTCCTTTTTTTAAGGAAGAGAGATCCTTTAAATAAATGTAATAAAAAGACAAACACTTCTTTTAATTTAGCTTGTTTTTTTTTCATGTAATAAAAACCTTGTGTTCCTGCTTTTCTCAATCTCTCTCTCTCATTTAAAAAAAAATAGACAATAATAGAGAAATGTCAGAACAAAGATGAGCAGAAACGTCAACAGACAGGATCACAGGGGAAAAGAGATTAATTGTCTAAATGGTGTCGACCTTTTACCATTCAGGCCCCATATTCTGGAATTTAATTCCTAAATGTGTTTTCCTCAAATGGCACGAAGTTTGTATCCAGGCAGCGTTCGAATTGCAAAAGGGCATCTTCAGTTCACCCCTACTCTGTGTGCCTTTGTCACCAAAGCAGTCAGGGGGCTGTGCCTGGCTGTTCCCAGTGCTTAAAACTCCCACACATGCAAACCAGGCGGCAGTCAGCCCTTCTCTACCTCTGGATCTCTCCTTAAAGCAATCAGAACTGGAACGCCACTAAGAAGGGCAATTTTCTCACAATGCGAGTCGCTGTCTTGAATTCATCTCCCCAGAGTAATAACATCTTGGGCAGCAGTTTGCAGTTGGCTCTGGGAACACGGGGCTCAGTTGCGCTGCCCTGCAGTTCACACTTGATGAGATGACAACTGAATGACATTGTGATTGGCCGTCGCCCTCCTGCAGTCCCCCGCCTTGCACACTTTTCTGCTTGAAGTTGGCAGAAATTGTACATGCAAATTGACTTGTTCGATCACATAAGAACAGTACCCCGAATTTTACAGAATTTGATCCTTCTTTTTAATCACGTGCATAGCTTCTCACTTAAATACCTTGACAGCACATTGTTCCTCTGAATTTTATCTGTGTGCTAAAAAGAATCAATTTTGTCCCTATAAAAACATTTAAGGTCATCTCTTTTTGAAAATTCTTCTTAACATTTACTGTAAGAAAAATGTGAATATGAATTTAAAGACCTTGAAATACCATAGTATTTTTATGACAAGTAGTAACTGTGAAACCAATTATTTTTAAATTTTACCCAGAATTTTAAACAGTTTTAAAATTTAAGATACGTTTTATTTCTGATCTTTGGGGCCACATTCAATCTCCATGAATACTGATGCTAAGCAAGGACATTTTTCTTTGAACTATCTCTGTAAACATAAATTGAGTAACTATACCTGGAAGTAAATTAGTTTGAAAAAGTTCACCCATGTAATTATTTTTTTTTCCTGTGTAAACTATGGTATTTTTCTTATGGTATATTTTCTTCTGATAAAATTGGTTATTCCTTTTCATAGCTCACATGGGTTCTGCCAATGAGATGATTATATTAAAATATTCAATAACTGCTTCTATCATTATTGCTTAATAGGTATGTGGGCACTAATAGAGCTATAGGAATAAAAACTAGTGAGATTGAAATCCAGTTACAAAATAGAACTGTCCATCATCTCCTAAAGTAAGTTAAGAAAGTTTATTTAGAGCGTATTAAGGCTGTGCGCAAATATACAAGTAAATATTTGTAATTCTTCTTTGTGATCCAGAAATCAACTCCATGTGCTCTTACATTTGCCTGTATTTTTAGCAGCAAAATAGAGAGTCACTGGAGACATTCTGTCTAAAACTTCACCTGAATCATTATTTCCCCAGCACCTCCCACCCAGGCCCCACATGTTTTAGAGGACGTTTGTAGGGAGGGCACATTGTTGCCTACATTCAGACTCTACTCCCTGATGTTTATTTCAAATCAGGTATGTTTTAATCTGGCCCTCAAGGAAGGGCGACTTAATGTGATTCTGGGCTGGATTTATTTCCCCACTTCAAGTCAGACCCTGGGCAAGTGACTTTCTTTCCTTGTGCCTCCGACTTCTCTTCATTAGGATCAGTATTTGTAGAATGAAAATGTGGAAATCATTTATAGTTGCAGATGTACATTGCAGATGTACGGTATATTACATTTATGTGACAAGTAGTACCGCACAGTGTTTACTCAGCAAAAAAGACCAGTGTAGGTGGTACAAAGTACACCAGGCAGACACAGGGCTCTTCAGCACACAGCACAGTCTAGCTGAGTCTTTTGTGGATTTCCAAAGTCAAATCTGATGAACAGATGATGTTACAGCATTCTGTTCAGGTCCATAAAGTGTGACGTCCCAGAGGACTCGAGATACAAAGGAAAAAATCTCTTCAAATACAGAGCTTGTTTTCTGATTTGGGGATAGGTTTGTTTATAGAAATCTTCTACGAGAGAACCGGCATATGTTAAATTTCTTCATCAATTTATTGAATTGAATGCTCCAAGTTCTTATTCATCTTAATCTGTACCAGAATGATCCTATAACTGATACTATTTCTAAATTCTACATTCCCTTGTAATAAAGAAAGGAAAGCATAGGCAAGTGAGCTGATATCCAAACCCTATTTCAAAATGTTTATTTCAGAAAGTAACCAGCAGTGGTTATGACATAATTAGTTATATATAAAACAAAGTCTAATTTCCAATTCCTTCTACATCTGTTACAATTCTGGGATTTATTTTTTCAAATCATGATAATCCAAAGCACTATGACTCTGAAAACTCTCTGAATCAGTCAGGATTTTATTACATTCAGCATAATTTGAGTGCTAAGAGAATTTTGATAGTATTGCAAAGCTTTAAGCCTTAAGGTTTTTTGAAATTAACTGTGTTTCTCAAATATACTGATAAAAACAATGCTTTATGAATACAATAATAGCATATTTATTTCACATTGCTATTTCACCTGCTCTCTCAGATTAATTTTGTTCAATCTGAAAATGGAAGCTATTTCATTATATTCTAATTCTTTGATGGGTGTATACAGTATATTTAATTAAATTAAATGCAAGTTGTTAAATAATGATGACAGCCTTTCCCCAGCTATTCTGAAAATCATGAATTAACCACACAATTTCCAAGGGCTTTTAAAATTAAACTTCTAAATCAATCAATTCTGCATCACATTTTTCTGTTACATACTACAAATAATTTTTTTTTAATATGTCTTCTTGTGGTGCCAAAACTAATTACCTAAAGAACTGTAGAAAGCAGTAAAATGTGTGAAATTTCAAAGTTCATAATAATCTTAGCATTAATCAGCACTTGGCTTCTAGCACTGGCAATAAGCAATTTAGAGTACTATCCTAAAATTATCATTATTAAAATTATCATTACCAGCATTGGGAGTACCTAATGGTCATTAGACACTATATAATTAGCATGAGAAATCAGAAATCAATGCATGATCAAATACAAGTTATGTGCCAAATAAAATTACTATAATTTATCAATTCAGCTACTCAAATATGATTGTCAGTGAGCCCCAAACACTCAAAACACAGTCATAATTATCTTCAGAAAGTATCAGAGGACAGTTGGGAAGAATTAAGAGAAATGTTAATGCATTACTTCGTGTAACAGAACATCCACGCTCTGGTAAATCATATAATTTAGCAATGTAAGTAATTATTTTTCGGTATTAAAGTAATTAAATTTTTACACAGACATTTTAAATTAAATTGTGTAACCCACATTAGATAATTTTACTCTGAAGTTAAATATTCTTCTTTCTTAATCAAATGTATTTTTACAACATACAAAGTCTCCTTTAGACAGATGCCTAAAGCAAGTTTTTAATTAAAACGGTTTTGAATTAGTTCAAGATGGAACTTCAAAAAAAAAAAAAAAAATCCAAGCAGATCTACTATAAACCAGGGAAAGGCCAGTAGTAGGTTATGTGCAAATTCTAGTATTCTCCCAGTAATTCCATAGCTTTTGTCCCACTCATCATGGGGCACCAGAGTACTGTCACATCCCAGTTGAGATCATCCCAGTAGTGCTAACATTCACGCTGTGCCCAGTCTGCCTCCCTACTGGGCAGAACAGACTATTCGGGAAAGCACTGGTCTTAAATAAAGCAGACTGAATTTGGTTTAGTAAAGACACTCACTCTCTGATCCAAGGATTCATGAATAATACGAGGATGACTCTTTCCCAACAACCTACCTCACTGGTTTGTAATAAAAACCAAATGAGAATATATGTAGAAAGTGTTTTATAAACGTTCACGCACTATACAAGTAAGAGTTATTATGATGGTTGTGGTCCACACCCACAGTCTTAACCTAGTCCCAGATTCTAAGAATAACCCAAACTCAGTGTCTACCTGGGACAAATTAAGAGAGTCTTAGTCTTAGGTAAGTACTTCAGATGCCTCAGACTTTAAGACATTCTTGTTGTTTCTCTTACTGTAAGCTTTTTACAGTTTCTCTAGTTTTATTCTAACAACTGGATACTCCTTTATTCCTGGGAACAAGTAGAGTCCCAAAATGTAAATGAATCAATGAATCAAAACAAGAAAGTCTTATTCTTCAGATCCCTGCCCTAATGTTCTGTCTGACACCAGCCCATCACGCCTGGAGTTGGCCTCTGCCTTCCTCTCTCTTGCCATCTTTGGAGAAATGAACTGAACCCATATTCCATGGATAGGACCCTCCCAGGACTTCCATACTTATAAAATTCTGTCTGGCTGTCTGATCTGTCACCACACTGTATAGGTTTGGGCTCAATATATAGTTCATATTTAGACCCAAGGAAGCCAATTCTCTTCTAACCACTATTATCTACCAATGGAACAAGATTCCTTGTGAGGTAAAAAGTTCTCTATCCGCCTTGAGTTAGTCAAGTCAAAGCTACATACCCATCAGCCATGATTACCATGGAAGGCCCTGCTGCTTTGGTTGGGAGATTAGACATGATCACGCTACAGTCCTAGGTCACCTGCTTAATAATTCTGCTTCCACTCTGTTACTCTTATGTGCTACTGCTTCTCCAGTGACAGTAGAGAGGACAATGTAGGGTTCCTGACATTGTGGCCTCTTACCACACTGAACAAATTGTTCCTAAGGAGTGAATCCAAAGGAGAAGACACTGTTTGCCTTTTATTTGATTATTTGTGATTTCAGTTAAATGAAATGTACTCCAAAAACACAAATGATCTGTGTTTCCAGATGTAAAAAACTATGATTGCACTAATATCCTTGTTAGAGATAGCAGTAGTTAGATACAGGAAATGATGTAACTAACTCTGAAAAGAGTTCTTTCAAAACCACATATGGTAAACCATGTCTCAAACCAAATATCCGGAAGGAATATGGCACTCAGTTCAATACTGAAAACTGTTTATATTGTGTCCATTATAAGTCAGTCTCATAAACTAAAACATGAATGCCAAAAGTTTGGCAGCCACTTTATAATATTTATAAGAATACAGCTTATTTGGATTTGGCAAAATTAAATTTACATTAATTTTGTTTTGTCTTTTAATGATAGTTTTATAATATTGTTTCATATTTTCCATCAGTTTTAGGAGAGAACATGAAATATCTGAGCATGAATTATGTAGTAAATCCTATAACGCTATAGAAAATGACTAATTTTCCCCAGTCTTTTCATCTTTCCATTTGGTTATGGAAAAACAAAGCCTAATGAGTTATAGATCTGTGATCTACTATAGTATACATAGGTAGGTTTTGTCTCTTGCTCATATTTATTCATGAGTGTTGAGAGATAGATGGAGAAGGATATAAAGACATGGGAATACTGGGGAGAATAATGTGTGTGGATTATAAAACCAAGCTGTTAGGAATTAGAGAAAAATAAGTAAGGACAGAGGTAGAGGATGGAGACAGGAAAGCAGTGAGGATGACCAGGTGGCACAAACAGAAGACAGTTGGCCACTGGAGTCATGACGTGCCCGGAATCACTACAGTTAATGTGCACTTAAATTGGATCATAAGTTGCACCCAAGTTAAATAAGTTTGATGGTGTTGAGGACAACTGAAGCAGGAGAACTCTCACCAAAATAACTTAACAAGCCAGGAAGTTAAACACCCGTAGTTCCATAGATGTTGATAGAAGGCAGGAGACTCCTGAAACAAACCTCTTCTACGCACAGGAGAGTATGAGTGTCAGGATAGCTGCACTGGTTTCCTGAACCCAAGACCCAAGTCCGAGCTGGAAGGCCAGGTAGAGTTTGCATGTGCACAGAAGGGAGACCCTGAGTTTAGGAAATCCAGTGTCCTTGCAAGCAATAAGCAAGCCTGTTCTTTGTCCAGGGGGAGACAAGATTTATTGCAGGGCTAAGCGGTACACCCCTGAGTACCATCCGCACTTCTCAGAGTTGCCACCCAAGACGTGGCCTTAGGGAAAGAACAGTCAGAGAGTTTCGTGGTGTTAGCACACGCAGCAAGCCACATAGGCATGCAAGAGGCCCGCAAGGACTGCCTCTCAACAGTGAAGTGTTCTTCAAGACTGGGATGCGCAGATTAGCATCACTCAAAGAATTAAAATAAATTCATTTTGGGGGCTCATTCCAGACCCAGCGGTCTTAGGCCATTTAGGCTACTGTAACAATATATCATGTATTAAGATAAGCCTTGTGTGGCTTATCAACAACACATACTTATTTCTCACAGTTCTGGAGGCTGGAAGTCCAAGATCCAGCACTAGCAGATTTGGTGTCTGGTAAAAACCCACTTCTTAGTTCATAGACTGATGTCTTTTCACTGTGTCCTCACATGGCAGAAGGTGTGATGGGGCTCCGTGAGGCCTCTTTTATGAGGACACTCATCCCACTTTTGAGACTCTGTTCTCACAATCTAATCACTTCCCCAAAGCCCTGCCTCCTAATACCATCACATTGGGCATCAGGGTTTCAACACAGGAATTTGGGGAAGACACACCGTTCAGACCACAACACTAGTAAATCAGAAATTCAGCAATCCGAGTTTACAAACCCACTCAGTAATTCTGAGGCCCTTTAAAGTTCAAGAACCAAGAGTGTAATGAAAAGAATTCTTGCTAGCAGTCAGGATCGCAGGACTAGTCAAGGCTTCTACCAACTACCAGGGCATGTCTCTCAGCTTATCTGTGCCTCAGTGTCTTCACCGATAGCAGGAGCGGGTTCGATCATTTCTGATTCCTTATGGCTCAAATTCAATGAAGTCCTCTATTCTTTGACATGTAGCTTTATACATAGTGCCTGTGTTAAAGACCTTGAAATGCACATGGCATGTATTGGTAAAAGCAGGAGAGGTCAGCAAGTAGGAACAGGTCCACAAGGGTTCCTTACCACCCTCCCCAGTCCAGAGCCTGGGGCTAGACTCCAGGGCACCCAGAACTTGTCTGTCAGCATCCTGGGAGTGGAACAGTCCCTCAGACAAACGTGCAGTAACCAATCTGGAATAGGCTGGCATATCAATCCAGAAGATCTGTTTACGAATTTATGGTGAGCCTTCTAACCGAAAGAGAGGCTAGCCCTGTGCTCTCTGGCCTGAGCATTCTCTTCCAGTAAGTGGACTGCTAGGAACTATTATCATAAGTTCTACTTGGAAAGCGTGGATTTAGAACAAGAGAGTTGGTTGAATGTTCCAAGACTGCCTGATGTGTCCATGTCTATACCAGGAATATGCCTGTCAGTTCAGCCAAGTTCACTTCCAGGGCATGGACACCTTCTCCTGGGGACAGCCCCTGAATGGTCCAACCAAGCTGCCCTCCAAGACTTTCCTGTTTTTTCTGGGCTTGCAGTGCCAAACAAGTCTCTCTCAGATCAACACATCTTTCCCCTCTTTGGCTGATTTAATAAGCTTCAGTTCTGTTCCATTCAAGTCTCAGAGACCATGAAACCTTCAGCCTCTCTTAAGTGACATTGCACATGCTCTGCCTTAATCGTTTCAGTTTTGATCTTAGAGTTAAAATCTCAGAAGACAGTCGGAGGGTCTTATTTCTGAGTTTCTGGCTGGCTACTGCACTTCTGTTTCCTCCTGTGCTCTCTGCCACCCCCTTCCCTAAATGGTCATCACCCCAGGAGTGGAGACTATCAGCCTATGGGGGGCAAGAACCCCACAGGGGAGCAGCTGCTTCATTTGTAGCCATCCCAGTGAGTTCCTACCCTCTTGGTTTTCATTCCATTATGGATTTTCAGCTGTGAATCTTTCATCTTAGAGTACAATGCAGCTTTGGCCCCAAGAGCTTATTAATAGCAGACAAGTTTTAATTTGTAATGAACAGTGGCTGCTGGGAATCTGTTTATGTTACTTAGAAATCTGAGCTAAACTGAATTGGATCTCATTTGTAATAAGGCTTTGTAAAAGCCAAATGTATTCACGTTGTCTATAAAAAAAGAATGGCTGAATAATTACTCTATAAACATGATCAGTGGTGACAACAAATACAGATTATTCCTGCTCATGGGACTTGCATTTCTATAAAATGTGATATGGCCTGCATTATCTATGCATTTCCTTTTACCTTTTTTTGCTTTTATAGACACTACTTAAAATACAGATTATCTATATTTCTTTGTCAGTTATAAATCTCAATTAAAGATAACAGAAGCATTTCTTTTTTTGTTTTTTTTTTTTTTTTGGTTTGTTTTTTTGTCGAGGGTGGGAGGTAATTATGTTTCCCTCTCTATTTGTTTTAATGGAGGTGCTGGGGATTGAACCCAGGACACATGCTAAGCACACACTTTACCACTGAGCTATACTGTCCCTCTTAACAGAAGCATTTCTGACATTAAAGAATTCAGAAGATTTCTCTAAAAGTATGTTTCTCGGGGTAGAGCTGTAAATAAGGTACATTTATTTAATATATTGCTGTGCCTCTTTTATTTCCAATATATTAATGCATGAGGTTTAAAATTAAATATGCTTTCCCCGTAGATTAATACTATCCTTTTCATCTTTGTCAAATAGAAGTAAATGGCTCGGTTCAATATAACTAAGCACATTTGAGTGGCTCTTTTTGTGGTTTTTCGGAAGTAGGAGAGATTGAGAGTTGAAAAAGCATTCATCATCAGGAGAATTTGTTTTAAAAGCATCCAAGCTCCTACACAGCCGGTAGATAAATTACCCACTATTCAAGACAGGGAAGGAACAATTAGTTTCACATTATACTAAACCAGTCAGCTCCTTCAGTGACTGTCATTTCTGAGAAAAAGGCAGCAGAATGTCATAGTTGCTCCCTTTCTCCCATCCTTTTAAAAGCAAACAGCTAGTCGTTTCTCAGACTGCAAGCTCTCTGGACAGTAGGGTGAATGTAATTTTGCTGTTGTTTTTTAGAAAAGGAGAATTATATTCGTGACACATCCGTATGGTTAATAACACCTACTTCGCCAGGCAAAGTTAATGAAGCTTTTGTTTTGTACTAGTGACAGGCAAAGGCTTTGAAGCTTTATGGTAAGGAAGTAAGACATCAATAAATTACTCCCAAACCTCCCTTTCTTCTTCTCAGGATAATTATTTTTACATAATCATTTACCATCACAGAATAAAGGAAAGGGTAGGGAGAAATCATACTAGGGGTAGCAGAATATGCACCCAAAAATCTGCAGGCTGCTTTTGCCTTCTTAACAAAATGGATAGTTTCTAAATAGGCATTCATTACCTCTTTTGAGATGAGCAGGAAGGTGTAAGAATATACCAAATTAATGTCATCTGTCATGACTTAACTGGAAGAAACACAATGATCGGCAAACTTTATATCCACAGCTGCTGCAGCATTTTAAGCATCTTCCATCTGTAATAAGAAAGTGATCAATGGAGGCCTTGGAGGAAAGAGTACAATTAGAAGCATATAAAGAGCCTCAGTTCCTTCCTGTACCCGGGTGTCATCCATCAAAACCCCCAAACTACAGTGTCCTATGTTTGCATGTCAATATCATTCTATAGGCTAAGTTTAATTTTAATTAAAAATTAAGGTGTTCATTTTCACGTTCATAAGGGATAAATTTTGGTATGTGTGTACAGGAAATGCATAAAAATTCTTTTATACCACGCAAAAAGTAGCACACCGACTTTGTACTGTAAGTTCAGAACTTTGTGCTTTAACGACTCATCGACTCTTCCCATGTACATGAACTCAGCCTGGAGTAAACGTGAAGCATGCATAGAAGGACGTTTCCGTTTTTTAAAGTACATATATGTTTGATCAGTAAGGATATAGTATAGATTGTGTGAAGAAGAGAGGAAGGGGAAGAAGAAAGAAGGAGTGAGGGAGAGAAGCAAAAAATGAGAAACAGAGAGAGCGAGGCTGTCAAAATATCTGTAGTTAGGGTTTACCCATGAAAGTTTCTTTCCGAGGAAGATAAGTTTTTTTTAATGCTTTTGACTGGAGGAAAGACTATTAAGGGTATATATTTTATTTTTTGTTGTTTCATTTGTGAAAGTTCTTAAATCGAAATTGTTAGGGATTTATTATTAAGATTACATCTATAAGTAGAGTACTTTGCAAAACTTTGAAGAATGATTGTCCCTGATTAGTTAATTAAATGCATTCAAATGTCATAAATGGCATTTGTAAGTGTAATATATTTTATATTGTGTTTTTAAGTGCATCATCTGTCTGGTTTAACAAATCAAACCTTTCCAGGAATGAAATAATTCTCAAAATCGAAGAAGTTAAATGTATCGACATGATGGCCTGACGTTGTCTTAGATTTTCCAGTATCACACACAGACATAAGATATGGGTGTAAGAATTCAGATCACAAAACTGAAATCCTCTGTCTCAATTTTTAATTGCATGTTCTGAAATGAAATCGTAAGACTGTCATGTGAATAGACTAAATTTTCTGAAATAACACAAGTATTTACAGTACCAAATGTTCACAGATGTCTTAACACAAAAATATTAGTACTATGATTTGTGTTCTTGTAAACATTTTATATTTAACTCTAAATGTTCCTAGAAGTAACAGATATGTGCTCACTAAGGAAGATGACATTCAGTTAACTAAGATTACTGACTTATATGTCTATTCCTGACTGTGAAAGTTACATAGCCATGAAGGAAGAGAAAGTACCAAACAGGTTCGCAGAGTTCCTTTCAACCAATGATTTTGTCCTGACATGTGATGTGAAGCCGCAGACATCCAGAGCAATTCTCACCACTTCAACTGCCAGAGCAGTCTTTTTCATAATCTCTATATCACAAGCTTCAAAAATGTAACAGAAGGTCAAGTTACCTAATTCTCTGGCTAATCATAGGAGTCAGCAACTGTTGGGAAAGGCAGCTGTTCATGCAATCTGTCAGCCCTCGCTGAGCTGGAAAAATGGACCTTGGACCTCGTATAGTTTCTTACTAAGAAATAAAGCACCCACACAGCCCATATCTGACTTACCACCTTGTATAGAAATACTTCCCCTGTTTTAAGCTAAATAAGGAAGTGTCCCTTTGTTCTGCTTAACATGTACATCAGTAGTCCTCAGACCCACCCCCATCTTTTAGCGCTTCATGCTCCACGAGAGAGGATTCCAGGTCTTCCTACTGCAGCAACAGGGATGTTCATAAGCCAAATGCCCTCCATCGGTTGCCAGGGAGATTCGTTAGCCGTAAGGGACCAGCACACACTGTTGAGCTGTAAAGTGTTGTTCCATCCAGTGCTTGACTGTGTTATGTTTTCCTCGACAACTTTGATGCAAAATATAAAGACCAAAATGTCTGGAGTTCTCCCTTGATATTGATAATCAGGAGTAGTTCAAGGTATTTTGTTCACCCATTATTGATAACTGATGCACGATGTTCTTCTCAATAGCAACTCCCATCCAAATTGATCCCTTGATTTGAATGTCTTTAACTTTTAAGGCATGCACACAGATTTCCTAACTCCAAAACAGGCTTTGAATTTGATGGATAATAGATGTAATTATATTTTTTTTACCTAAATAGGAGGACCTTGAACTTGGTAGGATTCTAGGATAAATACATGCCTTTTTCCCACTACCGAAATCTTGCATTGTTTTATCTCCATCTTCAATTTCTCAATTCAGTTCTTCAACCAGTTGAATTTTCACTCTTATATGATGTGTTCTGGCTTATGGTTGCACCTGCCTGTTTCTGTCCTTCCTGCCTCTAGCTGTCTGCTCTCGTAACCAAGATTGTGTTAACTCAGATCACAGACCTGTACTGGCTCTTCCTCCTATCCTGGGCGCATAAGACTTAGGAATGCATCGTTCAAAGCCTTTTCCAAGAGAAAAATACCCTTGGTCACTTTTGTTAGGGGCAGCAAAGATTCAGGAGTAACCCAAGTCTCATTCCCTAGCCTACAATTTCAAGTGTTTCCCTTCTGACCTAGAAACGAGCTCAGGTTGAAAAATAATTGTTGATCTCAGGCAGTAAACAGGCTGAATTTTTTTCAAAATTGTGTCATGCTATAAATGTAAATAATTTTAGTCTTGTGTACAAGAAAGGATCTGAGAACCTAAACTTCTCAAGTGTGTTTGTCTTAAAGATCTAAGTCTTCTTTTATCCTTCTCCCGATTAAGCCTTAAAATCTATCTTATATATATATGCGTGCTCTCAGCAATGAAATATACATCTCTATATTTAAATTTTTTTTTCTTTTCTCAGTTTCTACAGATAAAGTGATCTGAAGTAACGAATGATGCCATGGCAGCAGAAGAGAGAAACTGTGACAACCCCCCAAAATGTGGAAGGAGGGCTCTGACTGGACAGCATCACCTTTGGTTCAGTTTATATATAAACCCAAATAAATAAAATGGACAGTATTGTTCAATTTTAGAAATTCCATTTCTTCTATGTTCTGAGTTATATAATTGTCAGGTTTTTATGGTTTAGATTGTAAATGTGTTTTCCCCTTTGCTAATTATGTTTGTTTTTTTTTAAGTCTTAAAAGTCTTAAAATGTGAAGGACATTTATGAATGGTAAGGGAGACACTGTATACAAATGTATATTTGTAAAAGCTATTTTTATGATTAGCATGTTCTACTGTTGATCATATATAAAAGTCAGGTGATATTGCAATTCTGCATTTAAAGTTTATTTCCAACAATGTCATGTAAGAAAAGATGCATTGTATGCTAGTTTTTATAATTTATTTTTAATTTATAGTCCAAAGTACTTCAGATTGTAAGGATAAAATACTTGAAAAAGTTATATTTCTGCCCTCAATAGGCACCATTTTTATTAATAAAGAATGCAGATATTTCAGATGTGATTCAATAGTTAAAGGACTGTTGGTTTAACCTGTGATTAAATTGAGCATTCTCTGCTCAGCTGAACTGAAATGACTCATTTACTACCCCAGTCTGTCAGTCTGGGTAGGAGATCCTGTGGACAGGTTTTAATGCCAATACAGGTAAGAACTAGATTGGCAAGGAAGACTGTCTTGTCTTTGGCTCTGAAAGATGGAATTGGTGCGTACATCACTTCATTTCATCACCTATTACTAGGAAGTCTCCATTCCCCGGCATTGCAAGTGTTTTCCAGATGCTTTTGGCTGTTGTCTTGTGCTGTGGAAATGGAAGAAACCATCTTCACAGACTGTAGGAGAATCCAACATATAATTTCTTAATAAATACTGTTTCTTTTAAAATGAAATTGGCATGTATCTTTCTTTTGGGGTGCACATGGTTTTAATACTTAGTTTGAATTTTTAAGTCACTGTAATGCCACAAAATCGGTGCAATAATGAAAGTAGAGCAACTTTATTAAAATGCATTATATGCCCTCTATGGTCTATATGCCCACACTCTATGGAATGACTTGTGCGCTGGAATGCATTAATTTGTCAGGTACTAGAAAGCCAGATGACCCTCAATCCATGACAGAAGTTATACTGTGCTTTACATTTCTAGAAGGCACTTTTTTTTTACCCAAATATAGAATTTTAAGAAAATATTTCAGAATAGAAAGTAAAACCACCTGAACATAGGTATTTATGCTCTTCCCAACTAAAACCTTGCTGCTAAATGACTGCCAGCTCCTCATTAAAAAGCAGAGAAAACACATGTAACACCACCCAGAGTATTTCATGGGTTTAAGGCCACCTTTTTTCAAAGAAACCGAGGGTCAAAAATCACCTTCGTATGTTTTCTGTACTGTACTTCTTTAAGGAGATTCATCCTCTTTCTCTATGTCTTTCAAATATAAGCTAATGAAATCTTACATGATTTCATGCAACAAAGAATATCCAAAACCAAAATTCTGAAGGAAAAAAAAAGAATTAGAAGTCTGTTGTTAAAAAGAATTAATAAACTTCATTTTCTTCTTTAAACTCTTAAGCAATTTGCCCACTAGAACTGATGGTCTGGACCAGGAATGTGCTTCTTTTGCAAGAGAATGGGAAAACCACAATGTAATACACTGGTTTGGGCCATAAGATGTATCGGAGAAGTTGTGGCTGATGTGATCCGATTCTGAAGCTGCAAAGAACCTGCATATGGTTCTCTAAGGAAATCAGATCAGCAGAATGATTTCTTGGTTTGCTGCCAAACAGATGCGTCTGCTTGGGATAATCTGATGCTCAGAAAGGAAGCACTGCAGGTACCGTGTGTTAGGAAAACACACGTGTCTGTTTTTCCAAACTTGGTATTTGTCCTCAGTGTAGTCCACAGTGTAGCATTTATGATCTGGCATTATCATAAATTAAGAGCATCATACTTTCTCAGATGTTCATTAACTATTCTCAAAATAAAATGAAAAATTAAAAAATATAACATAATTCTTTGTTATTAGAGTTCGTCTTCTCTACATAGGCCTTGAGGAATGAAACCATGGGTCTTCCCCTTCATTCATTACCCGTTTCTGGCATAAGAATTTCTTGTGATGACTAGGATGGAGTGAAATATACAGCAGACCAACGAAATACAGATTATTTGGGATTATAATCCCTAAAGTTTTAGTTTAATAACTTAAAAGGAAGTGTTTAAGAGGTGAGGAGAGGACTGTGGACTTCATTTAACTCCAAACAACATGAGTCACATAAAGAAAAGAAAAGGAGCATTTCTCTCTGCACTCAATTCAAGAAAAATAGTTAAGCTGTCACTGGTGACAACGGGAAGGGGAAAATGCCAATTTTGCTTCCATCTTCAAGAAAAGAATAGCTTTCGAAGCAGGAATACACAACAAAATAAGATAGGAATAAAACAGAAGACAAGTAAAGAGGAAACTATTTTAAATGGATTAAAGTTCGGAAAACAGGAATTACAAATGCAAATGCCTGTAGAGGCCTGATTAGAAATAGAAGTGCAAGAATCAGGCCTGAAGTAAGTTAGCAGATATTAAATTCAACTATGCTAATGAGGCCATCCAGCCAGCTGCCGGATTCAGAAATGCAGACCTGGATTGGCCAGGTTTCCTGACTTTTCAAGAGAAGGTAGCTTTAAAGGAGATACTCTATTTTGGTTTGTTTTAATATGAATATGATGGTGAGTGAAACCATATCTGACATCTATATCCAGGATTTAATAGTTGTATAACTTAAAAAAAAAAACAAAACCTTACAATAATGAGAACAAATGCAGGATTATCTCTGGTGAGAAAAAGAAGGGAGATGAGAATAAAAGGGATTCAGTAGCGTCTGTAATATTTGATTTCTTAGGGAAAATACTTGAATCAAATGTTTCAAGTCAAACATACCAAACTAAGTCTAGGTTACACTGTTGTCCATTTTACTTTCTCCATATTTTTGTAGTCTTACTACTCTTACTACTTAAGAATCATAAATGCATGGGGTTTATTTCACAGTGTTTATACATAGGTCGATGGAGATGTGTAGATTGATGATTCACAGATGTGAGTGGGATAAACAGTGTACACAGAGGTCGAGATTTGGATCTTTGGGTCCATCAGAAGTCTACAAGTCTGTGATATACCTTTTCTAGAGATGCTCAGATTCCTAGAAAACAATATGACTTCGAGAAAGAGAGATGCCCCACTCCCATGTTCTAAGCCATTTTGCAGAGAAGGAATTTACAAGTGAATTTCTTATTTGTTATTGAAAAGGCTTCCTATCAGCCCTTGGGATATTTAGAGCCACTCTAGGAATCTAAATATGGTTCATCCCAGAATTTGGGGGGAGTGGTCTGAGTATGCAAAATAGCCCCCATGTTTATCTGCTGCATCTGTAACAATAAGGGTTGAGTCTCCTCTCTCTTTATACCCTGCACAAATGGTGCCTTACACGTAACAGATTATTTCTCCCTAAACGTCTGGGGAATTAAATGAAACAGGGTGTGTTCTGGGTTTTTACCTTATTATAAAAAATATTTTAAGCTATAATTTGTTAAGCAACTAGTACATTCTGAGCAGCACCGTACTGATGACTTGATATGCATTATCACTAATGTGCACAGGAGAACTGCTGGGTGGGTATTGTTAGCTCCAGTCTCCAAATAAAGAAAGTGGACCATTTATTCAATCAGTTCTTTATTGAGTGCCAACTCTGTGCTAAGCGCTGTTCCTGGCAATAGTGGTCCAGCTATAAATAATGAAGACTGAAACTTCTGTCCTTGGATAAAAAAAAAAAAAGCTTACACTACTCTGTATGATGCACAACAGGCCAATTAACCAGCAAATGTGTAGTATTGCAGGTGGTAATGATGCTAAAACAAAAAGCCAAGAAGGAAAGAACTGGTGAGGTTATACATGGATGTTTAAATAGGCTGATCAGGGAAGGCTCCAGGGTAAGGTGGCATTTGGGCCAAGATGTGGAGTAGGTGAAGGGGCCATTTACGGGAAAGGTGTCCTGAGCATGAGGGACAGGAAGTAAATCCCCGGAAGCAGGAAAATAATTGGTGTGTTCAGGAAAGGCAAGGAGGGCAGTGTAGCTGGAATAAACGAAGGAAGGAAAAACAGATGAGGCCAAAGAAAAGTCAAGATTTCAGATCACAGAGCCTCAGAGGTGACTCAGAGTGGGTTGGCTTTTTGCTGCATCAGATGGGAATTACATGGCCTAACTTAGAGGTCAAAAGAATCATCTGAGCTGCTAAGTCCAGAATAGATTATAGAGAAGAAAGAATCCAGAAACCCCTGCAGTCTAGGTTGATAAATGACTCTGTGAGTTTGGCCTGTGACTAGACTGGTCTGATCAGAGCAGAAAAGCCTGTTCACTTACTCATCAAATATGTCTTGAGCCCTTACTCCATGCCATATTTCTACTTGGCAATGAATAGGCACATTCCCTTTTCTCAGGGCACCTAGTCTGATGAATAATATTAACAAATTGCTGAATAAAGATAGAAAGAATAGAAAAACTTAAAACTATATTGCAGATTAAAAAGAACACTGCATGTCAAAGTCGTGTTCCTCTTAGCTCTGATGGAAATGGATGGAGAAGCATTTTTTAAATTACCTTTGTTCAACCAGCTGAGACAGGGAAGCCCAGGTGCCCCAAAGCATAAAGGGCAAAGCTTGGACTCACTACAACTTTTTACCCTGATTCCACGCACTGGTTGTACATTGAAGAAAACATATTCCCCAAACACGGACTTCTCTTCCAAGTCAGTCACCGTGGTGAGACACATCTGCATATTCCTCAGCTCTTTTTCTACAGCCACGGAGACACTTCAGTACCCAGCACACAAAATGGTAGACAGTTGGACAGAGCTGCTCCCACCTCAAGAAAAAAAAAAATGCCTGTCAGCCAGCCCTTTTTCTGACTGAGATCCAGGTTTTGTTCAGGTATCAGCCTAAGATGGCTGGGTCCCGCCTTAGCCATAGAGGCTTGAGTTTAGAATTGTGGTAATTTTCCACAACCGTCTACACAATAACAGGGAACTTTTAAAAATATGGGTAATCATAGAGCCCCTTCAGACACTTGGATGTAATTGGTTTATTGGGTGGTGTTTTTTCAATTGCCCAGGTGGTTTATGTGTAGGTAGGGTTGAGAACCACTGACCTAAGCCAAGTATAGAAGTCATTCCTTTTACAAGTGGTTACTTAGGAACAAGCATGTGATGCCATTCTTTCCAACATGATATGAGGAGACACCTGCTGGGGCTCCCCTCAAGGAGGTGTGCTTGCTCCTAAGGAGACAGAGAGGAGGGTTGGGTCTCCTACTGTTTGCAGGCCAAGCTGTGTGAGGATGTGAGGGCTGGAATTCCTATAGCATCTTCTAATGATGAGGTGAGTAGCCAACATATTGAAGAGGGCAGTGAAAAAAGATGGCAAATACTCGAGACTTTATAATGTCTTTAAGCCACTAAATGAATGAGCCCTGGAGCCACTCTACCAGTAAACTCCTTCTTATTATGTGAGTTAATAAATATACTTCTTATTTCAAATAATTTATCATTGTATTTTCTGTTAAATGTGGCTGAAAAGAGTATCCCAAAGAATTCTTATAATTACCTAAAAAAAAAAAAAAAAGGAAGAAGAAAAAGATGAAGAAGCCAATTAGAAGCAATGCATCTTGGAGGAGATAGATTTTAGGGTCTTTTTTTTTTTTAAATAATATGTATCAATAAAGAGCTTCAGACTCCTTTTTGAATGCTCTATCCTGGCAGAGAACAAAACAGTCAAAGCAGGAGAAATCGCTCTGTTAATCCCAGCACAACCAAATTAGAAAAGTCTTTGTGTGTCCTGCAAATTGTACCAGAAACTGTGGCAATTAACCTGCTGTGGAAGCCAGAATCTTGGATGGGGAAGCAACAAGCATGCAAGCAGTGAGGGCCAACCATGAAGTCCCACCCACCCTTCTGATGGCGAATAGGAGACATAACTCTCTGCATTTATAGATAAGGGTATGAGCAAAGGGAGAAACCAATAATGGAATATATCAAAAATAAACCACATTATAAAGAAGAGGGACTATTCCATTCAAAATTAAGAAAATGATCAGATTTCTAAAAGTTACTTTTTTCATAAAACAGGAGAATGTTTTAAAAACTTGTTCTGTGTTTAAAAAGAAAGGTATATGACCATGAAAATGTCATAAAATTTGACCACAGAGACTTTTGAAAAGAACTGAGATTTTTGGCAGTGATTTTTTTTAATTAAAAAAAAAAAGAATTCCCCAAAATAAAATAATCAAAAGCAAACTTTATGCTTCAAAAAACCAAATAATTGTTTTGGAGAGCAAATTTAAGGGACTCCTACAGAAGAGAGAGTGAAAATAAAGAGGTAAACATATTAAAAAGATGACGAGGGCAGAGAAAGATTTAACTTGGGCATCACAGGTTATCCCCAGGAAGAAATCAGAAAGAACGAATCAAAAAGTTGTGAGAACGAATATTTGTCTACATATCGCGTGACTGGGACATTGTGCTGTACACCAGAAACTGACACATTGTAACTGACTATACTTCAATTTTTGAAAAGTTGTGAAAAGCAGACATAATTTAAGGAAAATTTTCACCTGAGTAAAAAGACCTTCATCTTTTACTAAAGACAAAGACCAAAAAGGCTTGCCATATTCCCAGAAATACTAATTTTAAAGGAAAACCCAACATTACTTACAGAAAAAAATAGAAAATCTAAAAATTAACAAATAATAAGACCTAGGAAGTTCTGTCTCTCCAATATAAGGAAAGCTGAAGTTCCAATTCTCCAGTATAAGGAGAGCTAAAGTTCCGATAAGAAAACTTTTATGTTCAAAGTGGTACACCCGCAGACCTCCATTCAATGTGTGAAGGCACCAGTCATGTAGCTCAGATAGCCATCAGCTCAGGATACATACCATTCATACTGAATTTCTAAGAGCATTCCAGAAATTTTTACCTGAACATATACTGTATGATACGATTGCAAAAAATAAAAACAAAATGCTAGAGATGTTTACAGTACAAAAATACCTAATAATAATCACTGAATTAAGTAAATCACAGAGAGCTGAACATACATTATTGCAATATTTATAAAAAGGAATATAAAAAATAGCAAACAAAAGCATTCTTAAAAACATGATTTATATGTAAATATAATTGCTGTTGAACAACAACCTGCTTTTACAATTCCGGAGTGAGTTAATACAGTTGATTAGGTGAGGACCAGAGAAGGAAATATGTTAATGCCTCATCCCATATGGGTCCATTCCTCTAACAAATGGTTGAGCATCTGTTAACACATCAGACACTCTTCTAGGTTCTTAGGATAAATCAGTGAGCAAAAGAGGTGAAATCTTCAGCATTGGCAAAGTTTCAAACTAAGTGTGTGAAATCTATATTTTATATAAAGGTGATCACTAACAGAATTAGAAAGAGTATATAACTTACAAATTCTCAAAGATGACAAAAATCAGGCAGGACACTGTGTACCCAGAAGGGAAAGAAAGGAAGGAAAGAAGGAAGAATGGGGGAGGGAGGGGGGAAAGAAAGGCAGCCAGGCAGCCAGGCAGCCAGGCAAGCAATTGAGTGTGAAGCAAAAGTATTTTTTTAATGTCTAAATACACAATGAGAAAATACCATTTAGAGCAATAAATGAAGACAGATTAACCCACCCTGTTGAGGGGCAAAAGCAACCACTCAGCTGTGGGGTGAGTCATATCTGTGCTGTGCTGCTTAAAAGAGTTGTAAGAAAAATAATACTAAAAAGTTAAAGATGAAGAAATACATCTTCAAAAAAGCTTCCAGTTCAGAGGGTTTTTTTTTTTTTACAAATGCTACCTATTAAATATTCAAAGAATAGTTCATTTCCTTGCCATGAAATCCATTTCAAGATACATCAAAAGACCTGAATCTACCCAGCTCTCTTTATGACGGTCCTATGCCTCTTACATAAAAACTTGACAAAAAAGTAGCACCCAAAATCCAAATATAGAAAACTCCCTAACTATACATGTAAAAATATGAAATAAATCAAAATATAAGCAAAAATTCAACAAAATATAAAAGATCTCCTATGACCAACTAGGACTTCTTGACAAAAAGTCACACATACTCATACACGCACACACGTGTACACGGGCAGTCATGCAAACACACACACAAACCTATATACATCTTAAAACAACATTACACTTCATACTGTAACAGGGGTCACAATTGAACTCACATTAAAACAATAATACCTTCTACTTAAATTAATATTTTTAATTTATTCTAGAAGAGAAAGCTAGTGCAGTAAAGCAAGAAACAGAGATTAAGAATATGACAATTGAAAGAATGAGAAGACTTTTTGATTGGATAGGATGTGATTATCAACCTCAAGGTCTAAGAAAATAAGATAAACACTATTAGGCTTAATTATGAGTTAATTTTTTTTTAATATCCAATAAAAGTAAAAGTGTATACAGTTTTGTAATATACAAACAATTGTGAAAATGTGATAAAAATATTTCATTTTATGATGTTAAAATACTTAAAATATTTCCAATAATATAAACCCAATATAAAATGCACAAAGCTTCAGGGTACACACCACAAAATTTTATTCATAGAATAAAAGATATGACTATATGAATAGATATAAGATGTTCCTAGATGGTAAGTTTGAAGTTACAAATAAACCAATCCTTTGTACATTAATTCAATATAAATTTTTCCCCAAGTCTCAAAGATCTTGTCCACTCCTCTGGCTTTTCACGCAGTTTTATATGCTGACTTGTCCCAAAAGGATGCTCAGAGTCCTGACCTCTCTTTTTCTAAAGCCAGTTTCTCAATGGGCAGTTTCACTTGGATGTCTCACAAGCATCTCAAACTTAACTCTTACTTTTCCACCTAAAACGCATCCCATTTCAGAGTACCCATCTCTGTAGATGGTGCATATATCTACTCATTACTAAACCAGAAACCTAGAAGTCATCTTAGCTTCTTTCTCTCTCACCTCCCATCTCCAATCTTCCACTACTTTATGTTGCTGCTGTCTCCAGTTATACCCTGGGTCCCTTCACTTTTCTCAATTTCATCTCCAGCATTCCAGAAACTGCCCCCCACAGTATCTTCTTGCTTCTACACTACCTATAGCTCCAATCTAAAAATCATCTTTTTCAAAATGTCAATGTAAATTGCCACACTTTTGTGTTAAACCTTAGTAGCATCTCAAAGCCTTTAGGGTAAATCCAAAGCCCTTGGCATTCCCCGTGAGGCTCCAAATGGCCAACCCCTCGTGCCCACCCCTACCTCTTCTGTCTAGTTTCTTCAGTGCTCTGCGATAACCAGGTTATATACTCCTAGAGGGGCTAGTCTATAGGTAAACTGGTACTGTGCTCATCTGTTTTGGTCATTAATGAAATGTCAGATAACCTGACATCTGCTCAAAATATGTCTTCTAAATTTGATTCTGCCCACAATTCCATCCCTTACCACAATAATGTTTAGCTCCTTTTGAAGTTGAGACTGAAAGCCTTTTGGGGGAAGGCCACCCACGGATTTCACAGTCTTCTGACTCCTTGCTGTAAAGCATTACTACTATTTGAGCCAGACTAATTTTGAAAGTTTAGAAAGAATAGCCCCATTCAGGGCCACTCATTCCTCTCAACTTCACCTCTCTCTGATTACCTCCAAACAAACAAACAAAAAGAGCATCTTAGATTAGCTTTGCTGTCAATTTTCCATTCCAGAGAAAGAAGCTTTGATGTAAAAATCCTCTCTGGAGTCATAATTTCCCTTTATGCATTGTGTTTTGCTTCTGTTATTTTTAGATATCTTAAAAATTTTCATTTTATCCTTACACTTGGGAGAAAGTATTGTTAACTTTTTAATGATTTTTGTTTGTTAGGCTTTCAGACCAAAAGCACCTTTCCTTTATAGACAAATAGAAAAAAAAAAAGTCTATGTAGAAGACTGGCTTTCTATTTAGATTTTCTGAATTATTTTTCCAATGCATTTAATTCCATCTTGACAACTGTAGGATTCAAAGCAAGTCAAATGAGATTAGTTCATTGTGGTTAATATAAAAAAGGTTTATCTTCTAAAATGTGTCAAAACTATTATCAAAAACTCCCAGAAACCAAATGCATTTTTACTGACCTTTTTTCACTTTGATACTTCCCCTTTTACCTCGCTCTACTAACTGGCAATGCAATGCAAGTTACTCAGCCTGGCATTAAAAGGGGCCTTTTATCATTTCAGAACATTTTCAATTTATTAATCTGCAAACTTCTCCTTTAAATAGAATACATATTTTTGCCATCTAAATCTCTCTCATGCACAGATATGATCACATCATTTTCCTTGTTTAAAAAAACAAAATTACAATAGAATTTAAAGCTTGAATGGCTTGCTGGCACCCAAATATTCAATCCAGCATTTTAAGGTCCAAAGTAATCAGAATCAACCAACACATCTGGGTTTCTTTTTTTCCTACTTTCCTACAGGCAAAACGTTGTTAGTTAAAACAGACACACTTTACTTTCTCATTTCAGTAAAATTGAACAAATACAATTGACTTTTGAGAAATGCAAGGGTTCAGGGGGTTGACCCTTCATATGAAAAGCCACATATAACTTATAGTTGCCCAGTTCCTCCACAGAACCAACCAAACACAGATCCTGCAGCACTGTAGCATTTACTACTGAAAAACATCCACATACAAGTGGACATGCACAGTTCAAATCCATGTTGTTCAAGGGCCAATTGCATTTAAAATATTCATGTATTAGCCATTACTAAGCGTACAGTATTCGGGCTAGAAGACCTCTCCCTGTTCCGGGAGATACCAGTGCTCTTTCCCCCCTCTTCTCTCATTCATCTTTGATAAAACTATGTATGAATACATGCATTTCTATACACCCCATTTATTAGGATTTAAGTGGGCATTGTTTATAGTTTATTCATCCACTCTCATTCAATGCACGTTTTCCAAGTACATCCTACAGACACAAAGGACGGTAAGAAAAAAAAATCTGTTTTTAAGAATTCACAATCTACGGAGGCTGACAGAAACACAAACTAAAGAGTAAAAATCCGGGTGAAACTTTTGTGCTTATTCCAAATAGTTGCAGCAGCAGAGCACACCCTCACCCTGAGGGGTGAGGAACCCACACAAGCCGGACCTGGATCCCCAAGAGGGAACACTGTACAGAGCCCAGCTCCCCAGGAGCATTACCCATGTCCTGGTTGGGTTGTGTGTGTCTTCACTGATGCCTAGCAGGTCCAGGAATGCTGTTTCAACCCTCCAATTAGGACCTCACTCTCATTCTCTTCCCTTACATCTAGTTTAAGCACAACCTGTATATGTGACTTCACTTTAGATGCTGCTGAAGGCTACCTTCCATGCCTGATTTAAACCACTCATACTCAACCTAATGAATAAAACATAGATCATCAAAATCTATCAATAAAAAAATCAATTAAAAAATCAATAAATAATTTCACTACCGAAACTATGAAAAATGTTTCCGTCACTAAGTTGTGTCAGCCTCTAGATTTTATTGTCTTATTAATGTCATTGGTGAAGCTTATTCATCACATAAACCATGAACTAGATTAGATACTCATTTCATTATATAATCAACAACAGTTGACTCCTTACAAATGTTTGGATGGCTGGGAAATATTAAACTTTCTCTTTCTCATATGCCAACTGAATTGTTATTTTTTTAATTTTTATATGTAATTTAAATGGAGCATTTACTGAACACCTGTAGCGTATAGATACCTCCCTAATGGAAGATTGCAAAGCAGATTTCAAGCTATAGCCTCAAGCAAAAATAAAATAAATAAGTAGGACTTTTTCCAGTCAACTTCTAGAAAAAAATGGCTCCCTTTTCTATGCCTGAAAAGTAGAAGAGCCAAGGATATAAATGTTTGATAAGCTGAAATAAATCTGTCAGGAAAGAAATCCAGCTGCTACCTTAAAGCTAAAGAGTAGTCCAAAAGGATATGAAACAGTCCGAATTCTCTGTCTTGAAAACCCCAAATTTATTACAGAAGACCTCACACCTTGGAAGGACTTAGGATGTCTCAGTTAAACAATGTTCAACTCATTTTGGCTACCTCCCAGGATTCCTGAATGACAGTTTTAGCAAGTGTTAGGGAACACTGAGGTAACATGACTTGTAACTCCTTGGAAGGTTCCATGTTGAGGCAGGTGAATCAAATACAGGTGATCTGTGAGGCTCTAACTGAGGGGTAGGTCTACCTGTGAAGCAAAATGATATCTGAAGTGCTTACTTTTGGTGGATTAATAACAGAAATCATAACACAAAATGTACAGTTTTCCTTCATTGTAATGGCTTCAGTACAAGCGGCAAGCATTAGATCGGCGTATGTTTTGGGATCAATGACTGGGCTCCAACTACTTTCTTTTGTTTATTAGTTCCAAGAAGCAGTTTCTCTGGTCCTTATGTACCAACACAGGCTTGATAGGTGGCATGAGGGCAGAAAACTCAGAGATTTGAAAAGGTATGTGTTCTCACAGTACCTGCACTATAGAGATAGGAAGTCTGGAGAGGACGGTAAATCCAAGAATAGGAATTCTGAGAAAGTGTGAGAGCAAAACAGGCCGCTTTTTCCCTTTTCCACCCAACTTTCACCCTCTCCTGGGCCGGTCCCCAGTGAGCTCTTCTTAGAAGTTTAGAAGTTTAGTGATATCTGTGATCAAGAGAAAGTTTTTCCAGTCTTCAAGCTCTTAATACATCTCCTTAATGAGATGATGTCAACATAGCATTTCTCTGTAGCTGTTAGTTGGGGGCATGCCAACGACTAGGCAAAGGGCAGGGTCCTTTTGTGTCTGAAGCATCATAGAACCTTCTATATTAGAAAGCTGCACAGACAATGATCCAGAGCCACCAATATACACAGAAATGATCCAGAAGCCACCAGATCTATCCAACATCAAATATTGCTCATGTCAAGAGTATAAACCGTATGGACATTTGAAGCCACACAAGGAGAGCAGTAAGCAAGCCCAAGTCCAGAGGCATGGGGATGCCTCCTCCTTTCCACGTCCACCCTCATGGATCTGAGGTTTATCTGTGTATGTGCGGCTTGGCTTGTTAAGCAACTCAGAGGAAGAGAATGGAAGAGGAATCCCAGCTGACATGTGTGAAACCAACTGACTTAAATAATAATATTTAAATATAGCAGAAGAACCCCTGGATTGAACTAAGTACCTGAGAGTTAAAATTTAATTTTCTGCTGCTTAAGAAGAAATCAGGCAAGGGCAACAAAAATATGTTCAGTTAGAAAATAAAATCCAACTTTTTTCACCTTTGAGCCTTATGTGGTCTTTCCAAACTACAAATGCTATGATGGTAATATCTAATTTGTCTACTTTGTATACACAAAATTTAAATAAAATAAGCACAGAGGATTCAGCTAGTCCAGACTCTAAAGTATAAAGTACTTGTAAGAGTTGTTTTTAAAAAGGCCAGATTTCTTGAGACCTTAAAATGATTTGGTGAGAAAGTGAAAAATTAAATGGAATAAAGATTATTCTTCCATACAATTCAGCTATTTTAAACATAATAGGGAACAACTTTAAAATACCATGTAACAGTTCTAATATTACTTTCCAAATATCTCTATGCTGAATTATTGGTTAAAATAACTTGTATTCAAATATTCATTCTATTCATTAATTCATTCAATGTATGTTTATAAAGCATCAAAAGTATCAGACACTGAGGCTACAGAGACATAATCTTTGCCTGCAGGGATCCTGCGGTCTGACAGGGAGATGGATAGGTACACACAAAATTGTAATACAGTGTGATATGTACAATGATACAATAATGAATAAGTAAAATGGTAGCACATGCTTAGTTTGGCTTGGGACAGTTGGAGAAGACTAGCCAGGCAGAGAAGGAGACAGTGGAAAACTCCAGGAAAACATATGGAGGCCTGCAACACAACAATGGTGTTTCCAGGACTCATGCAAAAATAAGGTTAATTTCCATTTGGTCTCTGTGGTACTTCTATGCTCATCTCCGGGGAAGCCTGGAGCCAGGGGACTGACCTTTGGTCAAGAAAGGAATAAATCATAATAGCTAGTGATTAAAACATGCTGTTTAAAATTCGAAAATCCATGAGGCACTCTGTATTTGCTTGTCTACATTGTTTATTGAAAATGAATAGACTTCTGCTTCTGGCCAAGATGAAGTTACGGGGGTTGAAACTAAAAATCTGACAACACACATGAGACAACAGCTTTCAAGATATTGAATGTAATTAAATGAAGGACAGTGATCCTGAGATACAGGAAATAAATAATTTAAGCCCAACAATTGCCCCAGTTTACTGTCTGGAGATAAGTTTCTGGTTAACGGTAGTGAGGAGGAACACAGGCAAAACCCTAAGTTAGTCTACGTGAATTGAAGACATGGTACAGGGCAGTGTATAGTAGAGGCAAGAGCTGTATAGAGACAGCACTCCAGAGATCATCAGAGGTTCTTCCTTGAGTACCTAGCTGAGTATTTATCAGCACTTGCATATAAGGGAACTACCTGAGTTTGAGGAATTAACACCCCCAAAAAAAGAAGAGTGCCGAGAAATCTCATAGCACTGGAAAGTCTCAATATCCAATAGTCAAAGTGGGAAATTTCATTATTTACTGAATATTGGCTACAGTATTAAAAAGGATCTTGCTTCAGTAGTGGGGAAAAACTATCCCTAGACTAAATGTTGCTCTGGTACCACCTAACAAAGCTTAAAACAAGACCCAAAATATTCTGACTATAGCATTGAATCACAAATTATCAGGCACATAAAATACAGAAGATATGACCCACAATGAGGAGAAAAATGAGTCAAATGAAACTGAACCAAAAGTGATACAAATGATAGAATTAGTGGGCAAGGACATCATAACAGTTATTACATTGTGTTCATTATGTTCACAAAGCTAGAAGAAATTTAAACGTACTAAGCAGGGACATGGAAGATGTTTTTAAATACCCAAGTCAAACTTCTAGAAATGAAAAAATACAATGTCTGAGATAAAAGATACACTGGATGGAAGTTGTGGTATATTTATAAAATGGAATATTACTCAGCCATAAAAAAGAATAAAATAATGTCATTTGCAGCAACATGGATGGACATGGAGATCATCATTCTAAGTGAAGTAAGCCAGAAAGAGAAAGAAAACTACCATATTATATCACTTATATGTGGGATCTTAAAAAAAAAAAGACACAAATGAACTTATTTACAAAACAGAAACAGACTCAAAGACATAGAAAACAAACTTATGGCTACCAGGGCAGAGAGGGTGGGAAGGGATAAATTGGGAGCTTGAGATTTGCACATACTCCTATATATATATATAATATAGATAAACAAATTTATTCTGTATAGCACAGGGAACTATTTCAATATCTTGTAGTAACCCATAATGAAAAAGAATATGAAAACAAATATATGTTTGTATATGTGTGACTGAAACATGCTGCACACCAGAAACTGATACAATATTGTAAACTGACTATACTTCAATTTAAAAACATCTTTTAAAGATACACTAGATGGGATTAACAACAAGTTAGACATGGCAGGAGAAAAGATTAGGGAATTTGAATACATATCAATGGAAACTACCTGATATTTGCATATATTATAAAAAAGATATACTGATAGTTTACACCTGGTTTAGTCGGTTATGCAGTCTGGCTTTAGCAACATGACCAGTAGCTTGTAAAAGATCCCACAGTAAACTTGTGCTTTGGCTTCACTGAGACCAAGATATTTTGCACTCTCTTGGTGGTTCATAATCTGAAGATGAGGCACATTTTGTGCAAAGAAAAAGCCCTCTGAGCTGTACCTGGAAGTTTCACACCTCTGTGATATTTATATACATTATCTTTCTCCCGCTATGCCATATCCTGTATCTTTATTAAAGTCTTGCATGACTACACCCTGTGTAGTTTTGTGTTCAATTATAGGATATTGTGTAATTGAAAGAAAATATGTAGTTTTTTGAAAGAGGGGAAGTAGAATGTAGTCAATAATAGCATGATAATTCAAGGTGGACTGGATTTCTGTTTCTCCTGTGAGAATAGAATGAAATTTAAGAGAGACAACATAGTGAGGTAGATAAGAATATGGACCCTAGGGTCAGAACAGAACCCCTCTGTCCAGTTCCTAGCTGTGTGACCTTGAGCAGATTGTTTGACCTTTCTGTATCTCAATTTCCTCATCACTATCTGGCAAATCTGGCAAATAGCAAACACTATATGAATGTGTGCTATGAATTTGATTTCACTTCTATCCATAGGCTCACTGAAATCTGAAAAATATTCCTATTTCATTAATTTTACCAACTAATAATATTGTCCTTAAGACTGGGATTAGATATTTATTCCAAAAACCAAAAACAAAACAAGAAAATAAGGAAGACTGTATGTCATAGTGAATGAAGTATCTTTTATCTCAATTTTTAAAAAGTAATTTTTGTCAACAGGGCTACATAAAATTTACATCTGCCTCAATAAACTAAATACTTATTTTTGATCTTAAATAATATAAAAGCATATGTATTTGGAGTTATAGAAGATATTCTAGGATGAATAAACAAAGAAAACTGAACAATTCACTAGAGAGAATAATGTCATGCATGGGTGAAATAAATCTTTTCTTTTAAACCACTAAATCAACTCAGAATCATATACTGTACCTTGGATGACTGCAGAAGGAAAGAAAGAGACAGAATAATTTATATCACTATATTAGCCCAGCATCTTTGAATATTAATAAGTTATTGCAAACTGCTTCACTAGCTCAAGTGCTTATCTACATATATCAAGTTAATAAACCCACAGTAAATTTAATGCTATTTCTTCATTTCAGCTGTAAAGCGGCCAAAGGACTTTGCATTTCAAAATATTCTGTCTTCAAAGCACACTTTGAAAGCGAAAAATGCTAATTGTAGTTAATAAAAACATAATTTATTAAGAAGCTTATTTGGAGGGAAGTACAGAGTGAGTTATCTTTGTCAAGAACAGTGAAAGGCTTCAAGTTTTATACAAAGAAGTTAGCCTGTTATTATTTTATTGATACTGAGAAAGACACAAGACTCTTGGGTAAAGAGACAGAAGCCTTTATCACTTATGCCACAACAAGCAGTGTGAGCTTCACATTTACGCTGGTCAGTTCCCTTTGCCCCCAAGTTCCTGTGATAAGAAGAGGCTCAGGCGGTTGCTGCAGATGTAGTTGGCTTTTGTCGAGCTGAGGGAACTCAAGTCATTTATGGGGGCTGGAGGAAAATCTGCTCTTTGCCCTGGAGGGAGCCAGCTTTATCATACTGGACAGTAAGAAATTCCACTTTTGTTCAGGAAGGAGATACTATATTTATCTGCCAAGGCTGTTCACTCTAGGAGCATCCTTGGACAGATAGTCTAGAACACAGGCTGTCAGTACTTCTGCTTGTAAGACATTCATAAACAAAAGAGACCCATGGAAAATTGTCTCCTAATAATCCATTAGGGTATTTTAATACTGAATTGCTACCTTCAATTTTGCCCAATTAATTAAGTATATTGATTGGATCTCACATGACCATGACATAAATTCAAAATGGGAAACAAAGGCAAAAACTGACCCACCACCCTGTTCTGTCACCATCATACCTCCTCCTCCCTGCCTCTATGGCCATTTCTGGTAAGTTCCTCAGTCACAGTTGGCTGTTCCCTGACAGACACATTGTTAAAGCTCTTGATACTTCAATCTTCCATCAACTGCAGTTGTGTTCAGGGCAATAACAAAAGGTGAGAAAAGCCAGGGAGATAGCGGTGTCACCCATGGAGCAGCTGATGAGTGGGAAATGTAGGTGTCACTGAGGCAACGGCAGCCAAGTCAATGAAAGCCAGATGAAAAGAGCTGAAGAAATTGTGACTGAGCAGCAAGATGATGGACAGAATTATTGGCCTTCATGGAGCTCCCAAATGATAAATAAGGTAACTTAAAAACCCACTGTGATGTCAGGCCCTGTTTTAGTGCTGGAAACACATAACAGTGAACTGCCTAATGGAGCTGACAGTTTAAAGGACAAAAAAACAAAGCAAACTTAAGAAAGAGCTGGAGATATCACACTCCCTGATTTCAAACTATACTACAAAGCTAAAATAATCAAAATTGTATGGCACCAGCACAGAAACAGACACTTGGATCAACAAAACAGAATAGACAGCCAAGAAACAAACTCATGCTTATATGATCAATTAATTTATGACAAAGGAGCCAAGAGTATACAGTGGGGGAAAGACAATTTGTTCATTCAATAAATAATGCTGGGAAAACTGGACAGGTGCAGGCAAAAGTATGAAACTCCACCACTTCTCACACTATATCCAAGAATAAACTCAAAATGGATGAAAGGCTGGAGTGTCAGATCTGAACCCATCAAACTCCCAGAAGAAAACACAGGCAGTATGCTGACATCGGTCTTAGCAATATGTTTTTGGATCTGTCTCCTCAGGCAAGGGCAACAGAAGGAAAAATAAACAAATGGGACTACATCAAACCAAAAAGCTTCTGCACAGCAAAGGAAGCCAATCACTATATGAAAAGGCAACCTACTGAATGGGAGAAGATGTTTGCAAATAATATATCCCAGGAAGGGTTAATATCCAAAATATATGAATAACTCACACAACCCAATATGAAAAGACAAGCAATTTGATTTAAAAGTGGGCAGAGGACTTGAATAGACATTTTTCCAAGAAAGACATTCAGACAGCCAACAGACATATGAAAAGATGCTCAACATCGCCAATCATCAGGAAATGCAAATCAATCAAAAGTACGATGAGATATCATTTACATATGTGAGGATGGCTATTATCAAAAAGACAACAAATAACAAGTATTGGTGAGGATGTAGAAAAAAGGGTACTCTTGGTGAGAATGTAAATTGGTGCAGCCACTATGGAAAACGGTATGAAGTTTCCTCAAAAAATTAAAAATAGAACTACCATATGATCCAGCAAACCACCCCTGGTTTATCTTTATCAAAAACAAAAACGTTAATAAGAAAAGATAGATGCACCCCTATGTTCATTACATCATTATTTACGATAGCCAACATATGGAAGCAATCTAAGTGCCTGGTGTATATATATATATATATATATATATATATATATATTATTCAGCCATAAAAAAAGAACAAAGACTTGCTATTTGTGACAACATGAATGGATCTAGAGGGTATTATACTAAGGAGCATAAGTCAGACAGAGAAAGAAAAAGATCATATGATTTCACTAATATATTAAATCTAAAAAATAAAACAAAACACAGACTGACTCACAGATATAGAAAACAAACTAGTTGCCACCAGCAGGGAAGGGCATGGGGGGAATGAGCAAAACAGTTGAAGGGAATTAAGCAGTACAAATTTCCAATTATAAAATAAATAAACCATAGGGATGTAATTTACAGCATAAAGAATATTGTCAATAATATTGCAATAAACCTGCATGGTGCATAATCTTAGAAAAATATCAAATCACTATGTTATACAACTGAAGCTAATATAATATTGTATGTTAACTATACTTATAAAAATAATAAATAAATAACAGGAAACAAGAGATATAAGTAAAATACACAGTGTGCCATATAATGTGCCCTGTCTGGTGGTGACATTCAACTTTCCTATGATGATGAAAACTCATTCTTCTGCAGACGAGTGTGTGCTTGACATTGACACATTGGGTATTCTCTAAACAGATAATATACAGGAGGTACACTGGACACTGCACATCCCAGAATAATCACTGGAGTCCAGTCTTTTATTTCACACAAGAATCTCCTCTACAACAGCTATCAAATGGTCATTCCACTTTGTTTGAACAGGTCCAATGCCAGACAAGGCACTATTACAATTCTTTTTTTAAAAAAATCTTTATATACCTTTATTTTAGACATGGGTGCTCATCTTTCTGTAGAACAGATTCCTAGAAGTAGAACTACTGAGGAAAGGGACACGCATATTTCACATGTTGATAGCTACTAGTAAATTCTGCACATGCATGCACACAAAAACACATGCTGTACCTATTTCCATGATCTGCATGGCAGTCACAGAAAGACAGACTACAACTCAAACTCAGAAAGGATACTCTAATAGCTCAGCTGATTCCTCACAGATCAGTTTACCTTAGTTTAGATAAGTATTCAACACAGTCTCAATGAATATTCCAGGACATACTTGGTGAATTTTGACAAACCGGTTCTAAAATTTATATGAAAAGGCAAAAAACAAACAAACAAACAAAAAAAAAAAACAAGAATAGTCAACACAACATTGAAAAATAAGAAAAAATTTGGAGGACAGACACTATCCAACTTCAAGACTTACTTAAAACTACAGTGATCAAGACAGTGTGGTATTGGTGAAAGAACAGACAAATAGATCAACAGAACAAAATGGGGAGCCCACAAACAGAACCACACAAATACAGTCAAGTGATCTTTGAAAAAGGTATGAAGGTACAAAGGTGCAAAGGTGCAAAGTTGCAAAGGTAATTCAATGGAGTAAGGGTAGTAGTATTTTCCCCATATTATGTTGGAACAATTGGACATCCATTTGCCAAAAAAAAGAAGTCAAAATGGGTCATTGAAATAAATATAAAGTTCAAAGCTTAGATGTGAAATTAAAGGAACTAATGTCTAAGATCTCTCTGAAAAATTAGCCTCATGGTATATGTTGGAGGAACACCAGGAAGTTCTTCAACCTGGCAAATCCCCCAGTGATTTAGTTGACTATGATCCCTTCCAAACACAATGTAATTTCCAGAGAAGTCTCTGAAAGCACCAACTACAATCACCTTTAGCTGCTATTCTAAAGCACACTGGCCAGTATACAGAATCTCTCCAGAGACTTACTGACGGACACTTTTGTCTTCTGCCACCAACACAGACCCCTCCATCATTCCCCAAGATGGCCTATAACCCACTGTAACCCTCCACTGGTGATCTCCACACATAAATTATAATTTTTCAATAGGCAAAGACATCTCCCTTAGTATCTGGAGGGTAACAATTGCCGGTAAGGTAATCTATCACTGCAGGCAGAACTGTCCTTTCCCTTGGTTGTGGCTGGAAAGGGTCACAAACCTCAAAGGAAACAACACTGTTAGCTTTAAGATGCCCTTTGCTCTGGTGGCCATCATGTCCTATATGCTCTTCACAGTCTGTGGGTGTCTAGGAGAGCAGGATGAGGTTAGGTAGAGGGTGACTGGGCAGGTCTCAGTCACCATTCAGGGGCAGCTCATTATTTTTCCTCTTGTGCTGACCTGGATAACGTTCCTCACATTTGGGTGCATAGATGATGCATATTCCCTACAGCACAGCTATCGCTGCCTTTGTCCCATGGACGAATATGGCCTTTTGACATGAAGTCAACAGACTGCCAGATACTTCTCTAGCAAAGATGGGTTTATTAAGGAGAGGACTGCAATTCAGGGTTTGTAACCATGGGAAGCCACACGCAAATTCCTGCACAGAAAAGAGAGAACACTTTTACAGAGAGAAACAGGCAGTTGGGAGGGTTATAGTAAGCAAAGAGACCAGTGTAGTGAGGAAAGAAGTGAGTGACAGTGGGTTCGACTGTGGGTACCATACCTGGTTTACTCACACACACCCCCAGAGCCTTGGGGGCTTTCTCTAGTCCCCATATGGGCTACAAAAATATTGACTTGAATAAATAGACTCCCAGAGATTTTTCTAGCAAAGTAGGTCACATGCAAGTTCCTGCATGGCAAGGGAAGGAGAATGCTTTATGCTTTTATAGAGAGGAAGAGTAATTTGGAAGGGCTATGGTAAACAAAGAATCCATGGCTTTTCATTGGCTGAGTCCAGCTTAGTGTGGGCACATTTAAAAAAAAAATTAACTGACTAAAAAAAAGGAGTTTGTGCCAAAGTGGCATGGTATTCCAATATTTCATTAAAAATTAATATAATGTTCAAAACTTCAGAATAAATACAATCTAAACACATAGAAGACATGCAAAGTTGTTTGGTCTCATTTAGTTATTTATTCATTCATTCATTTATATTTACCAGATGTCATTAAGCACCAAACATTTCCATATTAAAAACCAAGTGCCCATCATTTTCAGCTATACAAGTCATTTTATTATGTGTTTCTGCCCGAAGAGGATAAAATGTACTTTATAGTTCCAACGGAGCTGATAAGATTTACATTTCTGACAGGTAAAATATATGTTGCTTTTTTCTTTTTTGTATTTGCTTCACTGACATCTAGCAAATAATTTGTTTAAGAGAGTCACTTTTAAAACTTAAAACTCTCAGTTATTTTGACTAGGCAATTATAGAAAATATTTAACAAATCATTAATCATTTTAAAATCATTTTGCCAAATAGTTTATTATAAAAACTCATAAACTAGAATTAGCCAGATGTTATCACATTCTTCTGAGAATGCTATTTTGTTTTAGAATAGGCAACCAACCACTACATCATCAAGTTTATAATCTAAACACAGAGACACTACTGAGTTCATGTCCTTGATTTAACGATGAAAAATATATTCCCCAAAATAATATTAATCTCTAAGCTACAATAGCTGATTTTCCAAATTCAGGTCTCATAACAAAGTTGCTATGTTTACACTGTGAATATAAAGTAACAAAATGAATTTTTTCACAAGTACATCAGAAAGTGTGCAACTAAATATGTTTCATGACTCAAAATAGTCATCTTGAGACATTTTAAAGTTATTATAAGAATGTTACTGAATGTTAAGAATTATAAGAATGTCCTCCAAATATTTATTATGGCAGTAATAGAGAGAAGTCTCTGGATCTTTGAGAAAGACTTCAGAGTAAAGTCTTAGCATTTTACATGGTCTTGAAGGGTAAGTAGGTGTCTTCTCATGCACATGCATGACATATGCAAAAACAAAAATTACAGAAGGAAGGATTGGGTCTCTGTAATTATCAGTGGCTTGGTGAAATTGTGTGAGAGTAGAGATGGAAAGATGAAGGAGAGGGGCCTCAAGAAGGAACTAAAAACAATGTCGCTGTAGTCCTTGTGTATCATGCAAAGAAGTTTGGTGATAACCCTACATGTGAGAGGATAGCACAATGGAATTTGCATTTTAAAACGAATATTTTGGTCATAATATGGAGGACAAATTATAGAGGTATGAGGCTGTAGGAAAGACCAGTTAAGAAACAAGTGAGCGCTAACTACAGTCAGAGTGAGGCATGATTTGAGAATTATTTAGAAAGTAGAATGGATGGGAGTTAGTGACATATTACACAGGCTTTGATGGAGATGGAGTGTAGGTGACTCTGAGGTTCCTGATTGTGTGATTGAGTAGATAGTGGTACTATTGCTGATAAAGGAAAACAAAAAGGGGTCATGTGAGGGCAAAAAAAATATTCAAATTTGAAGACACTGCCCTCTATGTGTATGTGGAATTTTTGAATTGAGTCTGATTTCAAGAGACTGATCCAGCCTTGTTACATGAATATATGAGTAATGAGGATATATGACACATGTGATAAATAAAACCATGAATCTGACAAACTCATCCAGAAATCATGTAAGATAAAAAGAAAGGAGAACCAAGAAAGAACTGAAAGTGGAGGATAGCACGGCAAAGTAGACAGAAGAGAAAATAGTCAACTGTTAACAAGTTGTGGAATCAGGATTTGGATTGAGGTCCATCTCTTCCAAGGACACATAAATGCTGCCAGTAGCACTATAACAAGAGAAGGGTGGCCTTCGTGCCAACATAATGGTAGAATCGTAGACAATTTGAGTGGAGCATTTTCATGGGTACCACAGTCTACCCGGCCCTGCACAGCTCTTCCATGACTTCCATAGATCTCTCTTCCTGAGAGGAAAGTTCTGAAATGGAATTTGATGGGACCACTACAGCCAGTGTCACCGTAGCTGATCTCAGAGCTACAGCTGGAACTCACCCCCTCTCCCTTTCATTCTATGTTTTCCTCCTCCACAGTTGTCACCTTGGCGGGTCTTGGTGGATTTTCCAATGGTGGGACCCAAACCTACATCTCTGAGAGGCTATATCCTTCTCAGTCCAGGGTGGATACTCGTGTTTGTTCACGATTATGATGGGACAAGAGAGTGCCAGGAGGAACCCACAAGGATCACCTGGATTCCACACATATTCCTTTCTATGTAAAAGCAACCTACCTCCTCCTTACTGATCAGGGTCAATCCCCCTTTCCAGAACAGAGACTCCTTTTCTTATCTTCTGGTCCCTGGACACCAAGAGTTAGAAATACCCTGGCAGTAGCCATTACTTGATGTTCATTAGAGCCCTTGCTGTGTTTCCTGGCAAAAGTGTGTCCCCCTGGGGAAACAGGACCCTGAACCTACAGAGTGGAGACCGTTGGGGATAAGAAGCATAAATTCCCCAGATACACTGGGAGTGAATGTAGGTGGGGCACTCCTACTTCTGCCTCTTGTCTCCTGGACCCAGGCATCTTTCTTACTGGGGATAGAGCACCATATAAAGATCCCTGATTTTACATATGTATTACATCCTGACGGACAGCATCCCAACCAGAGTGGCTCCTCTGACCCGGCACTTCAACTTTGCCTTTTGAAGGCCATGCCAGCATTCTGTGAGGCCAGCTGCTTCTGAGTGGTGTGCTCTAATATGACCTCATCGCCATTGGTAGGCTCCCCTAGTCAGATGTTGTGCTGTGTGGTGTTCCACGCCTGTGGACCAAGCATTCCATAAGCCCCCAGATAATGGTGATGGCTGAGGCTCTGCAGGCAGGAAAGGCAAATCACACTCAGAACTGGATAGACATCAACTTGCTACCAAGTAACTGGCTGGTCTCCTTAAGGAATAATGTCATTTAGGGATGGAGGGACTCTGCTCTGTTCTGTTTCTGACAGGTTGAGTGTTTAGAGGCAGTAGTTCCTAGATCAGCCTTTGCAAATGGGGATCCATGCTTTTGGGCGGGTCCAGGCAAGGCCTCTATCGATGTCATTATCACCTTTGACTTTGAGGATGGAACCAGAAGAAAGTAAAATGTATCTTCAGGAAAAAGGCATCAAATCATTTAAATTGTACTTCTGTCACAGACTGGCCTTAGAACTTGTCCTTATTTGATACTGAACAAACTAGTAAATATAAATTTTAAATAATCACTGAGTGTTCTCATCATAATTCTAACCTCTTAATCGTACACCTGTTTTGCAATGCAGAGCCTTGTGTCAAAATTATACAGCAATCATGAATCCCAGGTTTGCTGTGACAATCCAGATTTCAAGTAATTCTTTTCTTTTCATAAAAGCAACTCACTAAATGTAAAACTCAAATCGCACCACTATCTCTTCAATATTTAAAAGGCTTTTTATTCATACTAAAAGACATGCAGTAGAATGTAGCAGCCTGGTCTCATGTGTCCTCTCAGCCATCAAGGCCCAGCCTTGGCCTTTGAGTCAGAGGGCATCAAATGAATTAAGGGTAACACAGTGAATTATTACAATCATTTTGGAAAGTAACATGGTAGCATCTATTAAAATTAAATATACACACACAACATTCACCCATTAATCCTACTCCACATAAAAATAAAACTGTTGGTATTAAGGAGATATGTCAAAGAACATTTGCTATAGTACTGTATGTAATGATGAATGATAATAAGAAAAACTGGTAACAGCTTTAATATAACCTCAGAAAAATAGCTAAGAGAATGACAGTATATCCATACCCTGGAATGGCAGCTATGGAAATAATTATTTAAACAAATTTTCACAGGTTTTGGTGACAGAAGAAACTAATGACCAAAAAAATCCAACATATGTAAATGTGTATTTATAGATATATTTGCTTTATGATCATGGAGAAAAATACATGGAAATAAATACTATGTTATTAACATCAGTTAACTTGAAGGGGATGGATTGTGGGTGGAGGGGGTATGAAGGAGAGGGTGACAGAGAATGGGGGAAAATACTACCCTAAAAAACAAATAGCAAATATATTACAAAACTATAATAACCAAAACAGTGTGGTATTAGCGTAAAGCCAGAAACATAAATCAATGTAACAGAATAGACAGCCCACAAACAAGCCCATGCATCAGTTAATTTTCTACAAAGGAGCCAAGAATATACACTGGGGAAAGGATAGTCTCTTCAATAAATGGTATTGAGAAAACTAGACAGCTACATGCAAAAGAATGAAACTAGACCCCTATCTTACATGATATAAAAATATCAACTCAAAAATTAATTAAATACTTGAACATAAGACCTGAAACCATAAAATTCCTACAAGAAAACATAGGGAGAAATATTCTTGATATTGGTTATGGTGGTGATTTCTTGGCTAAGACTCACTTGGATAGAAAGCATGGGCAACAAAAACTACAATAAACAAGGAAGACTACAACAATCTAAAAAGTTTCTACTCAGCAAAGGAAAAACCACCAAGATGAAAAGGCAACTTATGGGACAGGAGAAACTGTTTGCAAACCACATATGCAATAAAGAGGTTAATATTCAAAAAAAAATACAAGGAAGTCCTATAACTCAGTAGTGAAAAACAACCAGTTAAAAATAGGCAAAGGACATAAATAGACATTTTTCTGAAGCAGACATACAAATGGCCAACAAGTATATGAAGAGGTGTTCAACATCATGAATCATCAGGGAAGTACAAATCTAAACCACATGAGATATCACCTCACACCTATTAGAATAGCTATTATCAAAAAGGCAAGAGGTAATAAATGCTAGCAAGGAGGTGGAGAAAAGAAACCCTCATACGCCGTTAGTGGGAATGTAAACTTGGTACAACCACAATGGAAAACAATATGGAGTTTCTTTAAGACATTAAAAATAGTTTTAAAAAAGATATTAAAAATAGAACTATTATATGATCCAGCAAACCCACTTCCGGGTATATATCCAAAGGGGGAAAAAAAACATTATTTCAAAGAAATATCTGTACTCCCATAGTCATTGTAGCATTGTTTACAATAGCCAAGAAACGGAAACCTAAGTGTCGGTCAATGGATGAAAGAAGTTGTGGTGTGTGTGTGTACACACACACACACACATGCATATACACACACAGCGGAATATTATTCAGCCTTGAAAAGGAAGGAAAGTCTGTCATTTATGACAACGTGGATGAATGTGAAGGCATTATGCTAAGCGAAATAAGCCAAAGACAAATGGTGCATAGTATCACTTATACGTGATATCCAAAAATAACAATAATAAGTCAAATAATAAGTCAAACCCATAGAAATGGAGAGTAGGATAGTGATTGCCAGGGGCTGGGGGTTGGGAAAATAGGTAAATGCTAGTAAAAGGGTATAAGTTTTCAGTTATAGGATGAATAACGTCTGAGGATCCAGCGTATACCATGTTGCTAAGACTGTTTTGTATAACTGAAAGTTATGAGGTGTTGAGCGTGTTAATTAACTCAATGGGGAGAATCTTTTCACACAGTATACATATATCAAATCATCACGTTGTACTCTTTATCTTACAATTTTGTCAATTATGTTTCAATAAAGCTGAATAAAACCATATGGTATATAATGTAATCAACTTTAAAAATATTAAAGCATAGTAAGAAATTCAAATAAAATAAAATGCCTACAATAGAGTAGTGAATTATTTCTAGTATACCATATTGCCAAAGAAGTTTGGCAAGTCATTTCTGGTCCTTTGAACATTTGCTTTTCACACTGATCAAAGACAGATGTAGCAAGAGAGGAGGCAGGAATTGGGGGAGGGGGACAGTAAACTGGAGAGATGCAGGGTGAGTGATGGTCTCACCTAGAACAGCTCTTGAGGCTCCCTTGAAGGAAAGGGTCTCCTTAGACAAAATTAACCACAGATCAGCCTCATCTCCATTACAGATAGCGGGACAATATAATTTATAACGCTAACCAGGACATTTTCCAGTGTGAGAGGGGATGCTGTTTATAATTACTCTAGGACAGCAGGTGTATTCTAGGATTGCCCCAGTTAAATCAGGACAATGTGATCACCCTAATAACTCATCACTCTGTGAAGAATTATGCTAGGAACTGGGGATGGGGTGCATAAGGACATTGGGAACTACAAAAAAAAGAAACCCAACAAATAACCAATTTCCTTCATGGAAATGCAACCTGAAGAATGAAGAAAAAATGAAGTAATTCTAAAATAGTTCTCGATATGACAAGGAAGAGATTTAAGAGAGGGGAACACACACTGCAGTGATGACAGTTAGGTGGAGCTAATTGGAAAAGCCTAGGAGAAGCAAATTAAAAGGTTCACCAAATAAAGTGCACCACGTTGGGAAAATATTTTTTTCCTCAGGATGGGACAAATCTCTCTTTTATTTTTGGCTTTGCTGCAATGGACGCTGCCTCTATTACAAACTTCATATGTCAGTAAGATAAGAATCTAATCCAAACATAAGCCTCCAACTTCCCAACGACACATCTTAATAAGCAGCAACAGAAATAAAGAGAGGCAGTGGGTGAACTCATTTCTAGCTTCAGACTCGACAATAAACTAGGTTCTTATAATCGCAATTACAGCAAAAACTTCATGTTGTATATAGAGTAACCGACAATGTTTTCCCTTTTGATCTTGTATCTTCACTCTTTGGTTGGTACATGAAATTTTTATGTTCGATTTTTGGATAAGAAGGTCGAAACCTATCCTATAAAAGGTCTATGTCAGTGCTTTTCAAACTTTGCTATGCATACGAATCACTTAGGGACTGTGTTAAAAGGCATGATTTATACAGGAAATCTGAGGAAAGGCTTCAGTTCTGCATTTCTAACAAGCTCCCCACGCTCTCAGGTGAGGCCGACGCTACTCCTTTGTGGACCACAATTTGAAAGCAAGGGTCTAGGTTGTGCTTTTAACACCCCTGACTATATCCTACTTTTCGGCATTATAACCCAAATCCAACAAAATGCAGGCTAATCGGAAACATCTCTAATGATTTCACAATCACCTGAGGAGCTTTATAACAGACAGACGATGTTCCAGCTGGTGTGGGAGATACTCAGAGATATGTTTGTCTAAACGGTTCCTCAGGTGGTTCGAATGGCCAGCCAGGTTTGTGAACCACAGCCCTAAATTTCAATTTAAGCAAATATGATAATATCAGAATATTCACTTAAAACCTGGATAGCAAATCAACTTGTCTCTATTTACTCCAGAATAAAAATATTCAGTCTTCTACCCCATCAGTTCTCTTTATGAGCTTTGAAATTCCCATAAAAGAATTAAATGGGGTCCTTAGACACTTGATATGAGGGAAATAATATTATTTTCCAAGTAGAACATGAACAATGTGCCTGGGTATATATTCCCTTTAAATGCACTTGAGTCCATAGCAGGAGCTGCTGTAATATTCTCTGACATGGATGATATAGAGTTTCCTATTCAGTTATTTTCATTTTAATCCAAGGCTTTAAAAGAATAAAGACTGCCAACTGTAAAATGTATTAGCACGTGACATCCTAAGCTAAGTGAGAAAATGAATTTGCAAGTATCTTTTTCCAACCAAGGCTTTTTAATCACCTTCTCAGTTTCCTTTGACAGGTGGCTATGATCCAGGACTTCAGAAGAGCTTTGTGGTTTAAATCAAATTTCATAATGCTGAAGTGGCTAATAAGCCAAATTAGCTTATATATAATTGATTCACTGACTGTAATATTAATATTATGTTATTTTGAATAATAACATCTACCAATATTTGAATACCTGTAATATATTAGGCTCTGTGCTAAATATATTGTGCTCACATAAATTATCAAATATAGAACAAAGAGCAATAATCCAAAACGGCAAACATTAGAACCATTTTATAAGGGAAATGGGACTTGGAGAAGTTGAGCATCTTGGCCTCTGTCAAATATGAGCCCTTCTTTTAACCCATACTTCCCTGCATCTTCTGCAGATGATATAAATTCCATTATGACTTTCAAAACCTGTGAACTGATAAAGCAGAAGTGGAGGCCATGCTGACTTCATAAAATGAAAGAACTGTCACAGCATCAATGACCCCTGTTTTCAAGAAAGCAAGAGAATCATTTTCTATGCTCCAAACAAATCTGGATACAAATCCTTTAAGTTAGGAAGCCTAGTGTTTGAGCTTCACTTCAACTTTCTACATACACAAGACAGACACCAAATTCCAGCCTCCCGTAGAAACAGACTTCCAAATAAAGATGTTCCTAACCACTGCCCACTGTGTTACTCGGAGGAAAAGTCGCACCAGATCAGAGCGGTTTGGGGAGCCCGGGAGGGAGTGCACAAGATTTTGTAAGGGGGTCTTTTCAGAGGGGGTATGTAGGACCAGTCAGGGCGACTGCCCCAAAGAAAAGAGCTCCACACTGGAAAGAAACTTCCGAAGGCACGTTTGATGCTTGATGGGTCATAACACTGATCAAAGGGAATTACAATGAAGGGTTCTAGAAAGTGCATCTGGGCAGAGACCGGGAAACACCTTGGAAACTAGAGGCACCACCTATTACTAAATGAAAGAGAAGAAAGGAAGCAGTTGGTAGTACGATAGCACTGAAACAGGTAGAAATATATAAAGGTCTATTTTCCACTCATCTGACAGGTGAGTGCCTGCATTCGGGTTTGCAGGAAACTCTCCTTCACTCACTGATTTAAGGAACCAGCTTTACTCCATCCTGGATCTCTCACATCCCCTATGGCTTGGGAGCTTCTTCATCTATAAATGGCCAACTAGTAAATAGTTCAGACTTTTCAGCCTACATATGGCCTCTGCTGCATATTCATTTTTTTTAATTCTTCAAAATATGGAAACATCCTTTACTCATGAACTGTATAAAAATGGGCCAAGGACCAGATTTGGCCCACATGTCATAGTTTGCCTATTTCTGATCTACAAGATGGAAGAGGAAAGAAAAAATGAAAAAAGACATAGATCCTTTCAACTAGCTTGACCCATAGCTGACATCATTTTTGCTTGAGTTCTACCAACAACAACTAGTCCCAGTACCTTGTTGGATACAGGGGAGCAGGAAAAAGTCCCATCCAGTGAAAATCCCACGCTATGGAAAAGAGAGAGAAATTTTAGTGGAAAGTTAGCTGTCTCTGGAACAAGAATAAAATTTAAAAGAATCTAAATTAGAAAAAAAATTAAACCACACAAAATCTATCATGACCGCGTAAGGTATTTCTCAGTATTGCAAAAGTTTAAAATAGAAAATACAATTCACACCTAAAAATACTACAGCAGAAAAATTCTATGAAAATCTCATATTACATAGAAACAAATCTGGAAAAAAGTATTCACAATAAAAACTCTTAGCAAAGTCGAAATCAAAGTGAACTTTACTTTGACAAAGACTATATTCAAAACCTACAAGCATCTGTCCTCACTTCTAGTCAATATTATACAAAGGCTCCAGCCTTTACATGTACAATATTCAATTCTAGCCAATGCAGTAAGACAAGGTAAGAAAATAAAAACTGCTGGAAATGATTTAAAGACAAGTCATAGGATATGAGAAAATGTTTGTAATCTATATAACTGAAAAAAAAAGTTTCTCTGAAACAAAAACTACAGATTGACAATTTATATAAAAAAGGGTAAAGCATAAGAACATGTCATTCTAAAAAAACTGAATGGCCAATAAAGTTTTAAAATTAAGAAATACAAATTAAAAAATAAGAAATTGCCACTTTTAACAACATATTGAGGAAAAAGAGCATTTTAAGTTTGACAGTATCAGGGTCTGGATGTTGGAAGTGACCAGTAACTACTTGCAGCTGAAGTATATAAAGCAGCAAACTTCTGCAGGGAGTAATTAATCCATACATAGCAAGATTTCAGATTAGCATACATTAGAACCCAGTGATTCTGGCCCCTCACATTGAATGCTCTTAGAAAACCTTCAAAACCATGGTTCAAGGTGCCAAATGAGTCTTCTATTATTTCAAGGGTAAAAGCTAGTTCATATCAAACACGTAATCCTTAGGAGATACCTTAAAGGTAAGGCTACTCTTTCAAGATAGTTTTTGGTTGTTAAAAAAAAAAAAAATGCACAAAGGTGCATTACAGTTGAAACGGAAACCACTTGACAAGTCTTAATTTCTCATTAACATGTAAATCAAACCATATAATATATCATCTGTCAAATGCAGAATCTGTTGAAAGTCAAGCCGAACTTGAAAGCAGGAAAAGTAGGCTTTCCCTCCCTTGAAGACATAAAGGCATGTTGAGGAAGAGACGCAAGATGCTTTGACCTCCAGCAATCTTAGTAGCAGGTATCTTTAAAGAGCAGAGTGTTCTGAAGGAGCTGAATCTGTCTGCAAATATTTTGCCTAAAGGTTCCAGGGAATGATTATTTTCTTCAAGTTGCTTTCAGCAATTGGATCTTGTCACTATGAAATACTATGTCCTATAGGAAAAAAAATAATGTTAAGGTGGAAAAAGTTACATGAATGTCTTCTACATCAATTCTGCCCCTAAATGTGAAGTAATTCATGGAGGAAAATGCATCTTAAAGTACACAGCCTCCCATAAAGGTGACCTACAGACAACTATTTAATACTCATTCATTAGAATTAAATAAGAGTACAAGAAAACAGAGAACCAGATTTCTCACCAACATTGTCAGGAAAATGTTATGAAGTCCAATTTCTTTTGTCTAGTTATAAACCAAGGGTTCATGAACAACAACAACAAAAAAGACTTATTTTCTCCTGTTAATATGACCAATTCACTATAATGATCTAATTATAATACAATGTCTCCTTTTAGAGAAAAGATATCTCAATTATTTATGTGTTTTTCTGCTTGGCTAACACCATAATATAGAGAGTATATTAAATCCATCAGGATATTATACAGTTACTTCCATAGATGAAAGAAAGACTATAGTCCCCTAGATAGTAGAAATAAAATAACCTAGCATAATTAACCTATATGATTATTATAATAGAATTTGTGAAAATGAAGCCTGCCAGATATTAGAAGAAATGATCTCATTATAAAATCCTCAGGTTCTCATTTCTTGGAAAAACCCTAATTATAACCTTATCTTTTCAGTGGCCAATTACTGTATTCAGCATATTTTCTGAAATAAATGCTTTGCTATTTTTATGACTTGCCTATCTGTATTTTGAATTCTGAGAATCGAAATCTACCATACAGCCATTTTCATAAATAAAATCTGGAAGAAATGACACTGTTCTATCAAAACACAAGTAAAAACCTTTTGAATTTTAGATGAAATGTAAAATAGAAATCCTTTATTAGCATAAATAAAATACTTAGATGATAACACTGATCTCTCTCCAATTTGTCAAATAGGTGATTAGAGCCTTCCAATTGACAAGAAGAAATTGTCTGTGCCACACAAAGTAAATTGGCCAGCTTTTCCAATGAGCTAGATCCTTGTATTAAAAAGAAAGGGTAGCTGATTGGCATTCCCAAAATATAAAGTTTTTAAAAATCTTATTATTTTATAAAAACTAACTTTTCCTATACAAAATAATGTTCTTTCCATTTTTGTTCACAACCTAGACATTCACAGTGGAAGCACTGCTCTCAAAGTATGTATGTGTGTGGCGATGCAGGGGCTGGTGAAACGGAGTGTGGATGGGAAACGTGACAGCATCCCCACAACATACCCTCGTCTAACACGTGCACCGAGAAACACCACCAGAAGCAGCTTTCAGTTCTCTAAAGCGACCATTGTTCTAATAACTCAGCCCTGAAATCGTTTGGAAGACACACACACAAAATGTTATACAATCTCATCAGAACATGCTTGATATTTGAGTATCACTAAAAAGATGTTGGGCCATCACTGCTGGAAAGTGACATAGCTCCAGCTATCTGACAATTGATGTGAATGGATTCCCTTCCTCTGAAGCACTGGCTTCGGAAAAATAACCAGCTAACATAAATTGTTGGCTTTCATATTCAGCGAATGAATGAAGATGTAGCAAACTAGCTTGGAAAGAAAATCAGTGAAGGCATAGAGGAAAAATAACCTTTAAAAATTCTGAGTGCCTCTGGTCATCTTTATCAGGATCCTGCCATGCTGAAAATGCCCTGCCCAGTATAATTTTTTTTAATTTAACTCCTGAAATCATTTATTCTCTCAACTTTTGTGTTCACTCAATAAACAAAGAGAACTTAAGTAGTTGTAAACTGAAATTGAACTGCCTTAGTCTGAAGCAAGGCAGTGGCACCATGCTGTACTAGCATTCCACATCCACACACGCTCAGCTAAAAACAAAAAAGGAGAGACAGCCAGTTTCACCTAATGTCTTTGATGAAGCATAAAATAGCTAATTTTATTAAATACTGAGAATTTCAGGAAATTTCATCTGCCCCAGTAAGACTCTTCAATAACAAACCTTCTGATGATTTTCATAGTAATATTAACAAATATAATTGTTTAAAAATTGCACAAGGAAATGTGTCACCATTTGGAAGATACGCACAATTAAGTGAACCAACGTTTTCCAAATGACCAAAAGGTGATGTTACAAAGTCACACGTGATTTTAATGTAAGAGCATGAAAATCTCATTAATATGGTTTTAGATTCCACACTGCAGTCAACCTTTAAGAACCAACCACTTGCTGAATTTTGGTATAATACCAAAAAATATCCACAAGCATTTGAAGAGGCTACAAAAATAGTTCTATTTTAATGCTTGTTGGGAAGTTTGAATTTATTCCAACAATTATCACTAGATGAATGCAGAAAACTGCACCCAGCTGCAGTGAACTGTGTAGGAATACATAAAACACACCTGAGCACACATCTCAGTGGTTGTTGAGAGGCACCCATGCACAGCTGATGTTACAATGTTCCGTTAGATTTCACATTAGCCTCCTACCACCACTACACGGAAACTCACAAGATGCAGCCCTTCCAACTGCCAAGAACACATGGCCCCATCTCCCCCTGACTTCCTTAATTTTGCCCGTTTCTTCTCAGCCTGTCTTGTTCTTTCCCACTGTGTTTGTGTTCTCTTTGCTTTCTACATCTTTCTTCTCTCACTCTTTTCCTGTCTCAGTTTTGTTCTCTGCCTCTCACCCTTAGAGTGCTGGACCTGGGAGCCAGGTGGGTGACCTGGCCAGGGTTCACCCAGTTCCATGAACAAACTGCAAATCTTTGGCAAGGTAAAGACCTATTTTATGGTATTTATTCATTTCTTAATTCTTTAATGTGTACAGCTGTGCTACCATTTTTATTAGATTCCTATCTGTTTTTAAATTAGATTCCTAACTAGTTCTTTGTGTGTGACTAAGTTTGGTAGGGCTATATCCATCCTTCACCTCTTCTCCAATATAATGTTATTTTCCTGTGCTTTTTAGGAATGCATGCATGCTATTCTTGCAGAACGGCCTGTACTGCTTGCAAAGTATTTTCTTCATATACTTCTTTGAACATTACCTATACCTCATAAACTTCATCCAGATTTTCTTCATATACTTTAACCAAAACCCTGTGTTACTGAGACAGGATGGAAGGGGGCAAAAGCATGGGTAGCTCACACATCATGAATATTTGATCTGTCGGATTTAAAAGAAAATGATCAACCTCTTTGTAGCCTACTGTTAAATCTATTTCTTATTTTATTATATTTTATTCCACATTTTATTTTAAAAAAATTATATAGTAGTAGTCATTCCTTATTCCATTTTGCAGTAAAGAAATTACAATGATAATTATTAACATCTTTGCTCAATTCTTCCTATTGTTATACCATTAGATAACATTCACCTCTTTCTTTTTTTCACATTATTTTGAAAATTGAGTTGGCAACCTGTCTTGCAGGTGGATAAAGAAGATTTGGAATAGTACAGTGTAATAGCAGTCACTTTGCTTTCCTCTTTTACATGAGTTTTTAGACAACACAGTTTTTAAAAAATGAATCACTCATTTCATGACACTAAAAAAAAACAGTTATGGGTACACAGGCAAAAAATTACCCCCTAGATAATACTAGATGAACACAGAAAATTCAATGAAGCAGAATTTTTAATAATCTTTTATGAAAGGTTATTGCTTAATCATTTTAGAAACTACTAATTATTTTGTTTCTGGGGGCAAAGGGGAATATTAAGATAGTTCTTTCACCCCCCCTAGATTCAGAGACCAACAAATTATAAAATAAACAACACTAGTCATAATAAGAAAAAAGAAAATATCCAGCTTCCTAAGAGTAGTAGCCTGTCTGTCATTGCTAAAACTGAATAATTTCTGGAACATAAAAGCAACCACAATTTTAGTCACTGCTCTATTTCCTTTATAAAAAGAGGATTCGGGTATGAATGCAGCTCCATTGGTGAAAAACATAGCTCTCCTTTTAGCTACCATTATCATGAAGATGAAGCTTAGAACACCTAAACAGTAAACAAGACATATCCTTTGGATGAACCATGAGGCTCTGAACTACACTTGTCATTTCTGATATTCAGACTAGAGGCAGATTCCAAATAGCAGCTATTTATCACTTTGATAACTTCAAGTGACAAGTGGTATATAAATAGGAGCTGCTATTACTGTACATAGGAAATCATGAGCATTGATGTGCAAGACTCCAGGATAATGAATTTTTGAAAGAGATGTTCCCACTCTGGATGGCAATGCTATTATTAACTAGCAAGTTTTTCAAATACATTTTACAAAAATTAATCACATTCCAGCATCTTTCTGAAGGTAGTGAATAGTACCCCTTCTCTTTGCTTTAACTACAGTTTTTCTTTTTCCTCTTCTTTTTTCAGGGACCCAACATGAGAAAAACTATTAGTTTGAAACTCAAAAGTTTAAAAAAATCTTTTGACTCAGTGTAATAGGGAAAAACAAATCTGACTCCATATTAGATCTTTTCCTTGAGCTCTAAATCTGTGCTGCATTTCCTGGACTTAGTCATGCTGGTTCCGCACCTTTTGTAAAAGAATGTTGCCTAGAACCTGAAATATACAAGATAGCCCATTTTCAAGGCTCTGATCTTTAAGTGTAACACTTTCCCATTCATATAAAGATAAAAAGTTATAGAATAGAAAGTAACATTTGTCTTGTTGGAGGTTTACAGGGACACCATGACCTGACCTACGTGGACAGCTGCAAAAACAAAGGATTCCAACACCAAGAAATCTGCAATAACCAGCCACACCCTGTTCCCTTTTTAATATAAAAGGAGCCTGAATTCTGACTTGGGGAAGATGGTTGTCCAGGACATTAGTCTGCCATCTTCTGTCTGCCAACTTTCTGAGTAAAGTCATTATTCCTTGCCCCAGCACCTCGTCTTCCAATTTACTGGTTTGCTGTGTGGTGAGCAGAGTGAGTTTGGACTTGGTTACATCAGGTCTGTGAGCTTAGGCCTCAGCTGGTTTTACGATTTCTTCACATATTAATACTAAAGTTGAAGGGGTGGGTGGGGGCCTGTCAATATTTCCCAAAGTCTAGGAATTGAGAACAGTCAGCATTGTGGTTCTTCTAACTAGCTTAATAGACAATCTTCACTATGCATTTGCTTTCTAGGGTCACAAGATAAACCCTTTCAAGTCAAGGGCAACGATCACAGCAGACGATAAAAATGAAAACTTGCAAAACCAACATTGGGACTTCATTTATCTTTTCAACTAGGAAACAGGAATAGTATATGAAAAGGCCAGGGAAGTTGAGGAATCATCTCTCTATTTGGACTTTGAGGTCAAATTTCTAAATAGAACTAATTTACTCCTGATATTTGGGGAGCTTGAGACAAAAGTAACACAGAGTCGCAGGGCACATATATAAGTATTTAAAGTTTAAATCAAGCCAATAAACTCTTAAATGAAATGTGCTATAGCCTCCTTCCTTCATAGTCCTTAGACTTCTCAGAATGCCACCCAGGAATGTAGCAGTATAGGAAAAGCCAGCCCCACATCAATGCCCACTTCAGCTCCTGTTCCTGGCACCCCAAACTCACTTTTTTGCATGTGGCATGAAGATTCTCATGCCACAGGAATGTCTATCTCAGCCTACACATCCATGCTCTATCTCCATCCCTCACTGCACAACCAGCCACTCTTTAGCTATCCCTTGGAGCAAGAGATGTCCTCACATTGATGCAGTTCTCCCTTTGGACTAGTCTTTCATTAATCTTACCTGATGCCAAACTCAGAGGACTCATGCAGACTCTGCTAAGTTCAGTGTTGTTTGGAGTGGAATTCTGGGGTCCCAAATGCCCAGAACATGGTCTAGATGGGGTGATGGTGCAAAGGCAAGTCCATTGGACCCATCAACTCTTTAATCCATAGAAACTATCACAGCCAATGAGGAACTAGATCAGGGCAAGGACCTGTTTAATATGAGTGTAAGGATGGTATTACAGATTAGAATAGTTTACCTATTTTCCAGAAGAATAATTATGTGAGTAATATCCTTAGATATTTTGTGGGGGGTTTTTTGTCATTATATTCCACAAATCAAATGGCCAATGGGCAGGTGCAAGACAAGGAAATTTGAATTGAAAAGGTCAGGAATGCTGGACCCAGAGAAAGAGATGGAAAATCACTGGCAATATCCAGACACCACCATTTTCGAATGACATCATTTGTTGCATAAGAACACAGAGCTTCCATAACCATGCAGCTGCCCTCCAGGAAGTCCGCATCCCTGTTCAGATGCACGCACTATGCTTGTTCAAATCTGTTTCATTTGAGTGGATGCATTCTGTCACAATGGAGAAAGTCACCATTCTTGTACATTCCTAACCCATACTCAGCAGTAGGCACTCAAATTAATTCAGAGGAATGAGCATTTGTTGATCTGGAGATTGATACTAGATAGCAAGATTCAAACTCTTCAGAACTCTGACCCCTCACACTGCAGGCAGAGGCAGGAAGGGAGTTCCGCAGGATTCCCCTGATTTAGCAGACTGCCTTGTGGCAGTTATATCCATAATTTATGAGTGCTCTGCAGAGAAGTGGCACTAAATCTCATTGTAAAGTAGAGGAACTGGGTCTTTAATGTTTTGTGCTTCTCTTTGTCTTGACTCTCCAGCTTTTTTCATTGTTGGTCCCCAGATTCCTGGGGCCCACATTACAGCTTCATTGGTTCACATCCATGGCAGACCCAACCATCACCAGCATCTCAAGGACAGGCCTGGGGAAGCCTTGCTGCAGCAGAACACCACTCATGTCTGAAATCACCAGATGCAAGACATGTAAAGGACTTTTGCAGCCACCTATCCAAATGTCTCATTTTATAGATGGACAAGATGAGGCCTAAAAATTTAAGCAACATGTGCTTAATCACAGAGCTTGAGACTAGAATTTAGAGTAGGGGAAAGGAAAAGAAAGAGAAATAGTTAATTGGTAGCTAGTAGTGTTAGAGGAGTGTGTGTAGTATGCAAGGAACCTGACTCAGTTTACTGTTTTTAATCCTCACATCAATCATGTAGGAAGAGTATTGATTAATCTCATTTGCAGATAAGGGAACAGAGGCTCAGGTCAGGTAAGTAATTTATCTGAGGCCACAGTGCAAATGAGTGGCAGAGCCAGGATCCAAAGTCTCAGTTCTTTCTACCACACCAAGCTGCATCTCATATTCTACACACTTTTATGTCCCCTACAATATGCATAGTGCACATGGTGGGACTACACTGTCTGTTCATTTAAAAATAGACTTAGACAAAGCAGAATAATAGAGTGGACAATTTGGATTCCCTTTCTTCCTACTGTTGACATTGTGATAAAGACAGAGATAAACCAGAGCTCCTCTAATCAGTTCACAATAAAATGAATAACAACTAACTCACTGTGCCTTCTAGTTACAAAGTATTTTCATAATTCCAAGTTTAATTAGCCATGAGGTCATTGGCATTATTATCATTTCCATTTTTAAAATAATGAAACCAAGACATAACAAAATATTTTTGAGAAACATCCTCCAAAGTCACAAAGGTAAGTAGGAAGCATACTAGAAACTTTAAAATGAGTTTTCTGGCTATACACTCAAGCTCCCAAGGAATCTAAATTCCTTAAAAATTCTAAGAGTATGTAAATAGAGAGTAGGGCCTTATTAATACTGGTCAATGAATATATATTTCTCCTTCAGAAAATGGCAGAGAATTATGACTCTTATTTACGACAATTGCTCCAATGCACTCAGAAATTTACACTGTTAATAACTGAGCTTGGGAAGGCTGGAGAACTAAGTAAATGGTGTCACAGTGAGACAAAGGGCAGGCTGGGCAGCTCATTAATCACTGCTTTCCTCCTACTGATTACAGAAAAATAAGGAGCTCAGTGCTGCTAAAATGGGGCTACAGAATGTCTCTCACAACAACACGTAGTCCCTGAATTTCCAGATAGAGCATCTTTGCATCATGATTGAAGTCAAATATGATTCTTTCAAAAGGTTTTCTTTTAAGTAATTTTATTGGTAAAACTATGGTAAACAACATAATAACAAAGAGATTGTGCTGTGAATTTCACAAATTATGTTTCTATGTCTGCGTTATTTTGGCTTAGATGGAAGCAATCAAATAAAAAGATGAGTCACTTCCTCTAATTATCTACGGCCCCACATCATTTAAACCAGCATCATTTCAAGTACCGATCAATGCTTCTTTCATAAATCCATATAAAAAACAAAAAAGGAAGAATAAAATATTGAAAAAATGTTGCCTTTGTCTTTTTACGGTGTAGTGGTAAAAGTTCTTATAGTGTAGGTGTGATAATAGAGTAACAAGGTTATGTGTCTATCTTTTTAAAATCTCAGAACTTATATTTCTGAATAAGTGTTAGCCTTTCTCAAACCTTCTGGAAATAAAGTGGAATGTAAATGTGCAAATGAAAAGCGAATGGTGCTGTCAGCTCACCAAACACAGTCCTGTACCACTTCCATTGTTCCAGCTACTTCTGTTCTCCCTTCAGGATTACTTTCAGTCTGTGGCACATCATTTAAATGAACGTAATGATGGCAAGTGCACATCCTTTTGGCAGTCTTTTATTTTTGGAACAACAAAAAAAGTCATTTGTTTCCAAGCCTGGTAAGTTTGAGGAGTCTGTGGAGTTATATTTAGAAGTCTTTTCCTCACAATTAAAGAAATCTTAACTTGAGAGTTAAGAAAACAAAGTCGTAAACAGAAAGCCGGTCTAGACCTGACAGGTATGGGTTTGTAAAATTCAAGGGTTTTGTTTTTTTTTTTCTGTTGTTAATCTTTCTCTCACTCTCGTGTTTTTCTTTTCTTTCTTTTTTTTTTTTTTTTTCTGTCAGGTGAGAGTTGGTGGAGTGTGGAGGAGTGGGTGTATTTGCAGTATGTTCTTTCCATGGTCTTCTGTCCAAAGAGTAAAACCTGTTCAAACATACAGACATTTCATGTCTTGATTTCTATTGGGATTGTAAATTAAAGCACAAATATCATTCTCATTCACAATAATAACCTCTGAAAGAGAGGCACTAAATGGATTTTCTAGGACCAGTTGAAGAGTTTCTCAGTTAACATTTCCTAAATTCATGCACCTAAAAATAATACTACAATTTCCTGTGGATCTTCCCTGAGACAAGACTTGCAGTATTTTTAAGTAATTATTAAAAATGTGACGGCCTAGGCTGAGAAAAAAATAGTAACTCTATTTAAAATTTAATTTCACTTAGAATTAAATCACTTACTCATTACAATTAATCACAGTTGAATTATACTGGATATTAGACCTGTTATACAATAAACACACCGTCCATGTGAAACAGTCCTAACGAACGTAGACCTTTCTTTTTTTCTAAAAAAAAAAAAAAAAAAAGAAAAAAAGATATTATTTTGGCCTTTCTGTCTAAATGGAAAGTGTCTGGGGCCTGATACAAGACTCTTTGTTAACGTGAAGACTCTTCATTCCTTTAAAAACAAATGGCTGTATCATTGCCTCTCAGCCCAGAGGGCATCTGCTCAGCCTCTCTGTGATTGGCTCATGGGACGACAGCTCTAGGAAAGGTTCCGTTCATTCAACAGCATTACTCAAGGGACCAGAATGTTTAATAAGTTGAGATATAATTTCACAGAGAGTTGGGAAATGAGTGTAAGTATATATGCAAGTATATGAAAAAAATAAGATGTTAATATAACGTCTCTGCTTTTGATATACTTCCACCTGCTGAACAAAGTTTTCCTACTTGATGTTGCTTTAATTGAAATACTTTTGTACATCTTGATTGAATTCTTTTTAGTTCACCCAGAGTCCTCATTAAAAAACACAGAGGGGAAAAACACCACCAAATCATTATTCTATGTCGGCAAGATGGCTACCAGACCATACCGTTATCACAGATTCTGTAAGGGACAAAATCAGGAGTATTAATTATTTGCCGTTATGTCAAACCAGTGTTGTTTGTGGTGGTGCTTTCTCCAGTCACTACAACTAACAACAATAACAGCTACAGTTTTTCACTATGTGTTGTGCCCTGTTTATAGCGCTTAATACATATAAATACATTTACAACACCCCCTGAGGAAGGAACCACTGTGATTCTTAATTTACAGATGAAGAAATTGAGGTTCAAAAAAATGAGAAGTTCTCATAAGGAAGATAGTCTGTCAAAAAAAAAAAATCTATGTATGTATGAATGAAAAAAAAATGTTCAAGATAAACATCCCTCTAGATTAATTGGGCTCCAAGCCTTATGCTCATCTGAAATCTTGCCACAGACAAAAACAATATACTATTTCCAATCAAACAAACTTCAGTTTACACTGAGAGACAGTATTTATACACCACACATTGCACTGAATAATAATTTGAATGTACAAATACACATTAAACAAGTATAATGTTTAGAGGTTAAAAAAGATTACTTAAATGGGATTTTAATTTGAACTTTGGGGAAACAATCATTTTTGCTAGCAGGAATTGAATATGTATATTTGTGGAAATCAATGAAGGGATCTCTGCTTACCTTTTAATTAACTCACAACTCAAAAATAAATCCTTCTGGGACTTGATTACCCTCATTTGTTGGAAGAACTGTTAAATGGTTTTGAGCAATTGCATGTAACTCATTATTCTATAAGATTCAACAATCATTGAAACCTTAATATTAAGAATTATCCACTTAATGTGGTTAAAGCTGGTTTATGAGATTAAAGTTGCATTAATCGAGTGTTAAAAATTAACCCAAGTTATTGGCAATATTAAATGACAGGCTGTATTTGAGCATTATTAGGCTAGGTTTTATAGTTTTCTTAAAATGAGTGTTTATTTTTTTCAGAAATAGTAATATTGAGGTTATGTATAAATAATACACATAATAAACATAAAGCAATTAAGTAATAATTATAAATGGTAGATTATTAACTACTGCCTTTTGGATAAAATTTTAACTTTCAATAAGAATTCATGAAAGAAGAAGATCACTCAAAACTGAAATATTAAGAAAGGATTTCTAGCAGAAGGTGAGATGAACATGGCAGGAATTTATGAAATAAACACTAGTGAGGAGAAAGAAATCCAGGTCAGAAAATCACAACAGAAAAACCTGAAAGTAGTTTCTGTATGTAGATACAGCTTTAAAATAGTGATGTTTTATGACTAAACATTTTTCCTAATCTATAATTAGTCAAAAGTTTTGCTTTCAAACTGCATTAATTGGGTAGAACAATTGCATTGCTGTATTAGTAACTCAGTTTCACCTTACACTTGGTCTAAGTAAGGAGCGTGCTTATTATTTCTACCTTGTTTTGCGGTTACCATGCCTTACATTAAGGTCTCCAGTTCTTTTTCAGTTAGATGATTTTAGAGTTTTAGGCATAAAGTTCAAATTTGTTTTGGTTTTTCAGGAGAAACAAGGGAAATATTTTTTAATATTCTTGTTATTTCTAGATTCTTTATGAAACGAAACATGTAATCTTTCAGTAAGTAGTTATAATTGGTTTTTTTTTCTTGATTTTTTTTTCTTAGGGAAAATGTCTTTGCATACAGAAGATAATTTTGCAAAAACAGAGATGTGATGAGTAGACACAGAATGATCTGCAAAGTAAAATTTATTTATTTTTTTTTTACTATTTAGATAAATTAGTTTCAAGTGAAACAGATTTTTCCCCCTTTAAAGCCATTAATCATAGGGAAAGAACTGTAGGAACAGAACAAAGAAAGGTGTTATAGATTAATTTCTGTATTCCAGGAAGCTACAGGGAAATTCAAAGTGTGAAATCACAACATCAGGCCTTTTCATGTGTGCCTTAATTTCAAAAATTTCTTTGGAAGCTTTAGAAACTTCATTGTTATTGATTAATTGAATTTCAGAGTTAAAAAGGCTATGCTGTATAGACTTCCTTTTACATACAATTTAAACCATAGTTCTGTTCAGCACACGTTCACAAATACAAGCAGCAAATAATTGAAAATCTGCCTTCCTTTCTTCTAAATTCTCATCAGTGCCCTCCCTCTCTAAGCCAGTGTTTGACTTTCTCCAATTTCCACACACGGATCCTTAACTGGGGGGCCAGTCAGTGTGACTCCGGCTTGCGCATGAACTAGAAGGGGCTTCTTTTCTCACCAGACAGAATGCCTGTTGGTGAAGGCATGGCAAGGAGAGGCAAGGTAGAGCAGTGATGGAGGATGCACAGAATGAAATCAGGCTGGGAAGAGAGACGCGTGAAGCCCAGGAGTGTCCCCAGTTTGCTAACTTATTAGATATCTTAACCATGTAGCCTTTCAACAAGAGCAAAGCAAAAGAGTTTATTCATTCCAGAAGACACTGAGTCTGTGCCTGTATGTATCTTCTTAACATATACACATATATAACAGTATAAATATGTTTATCTTCCTGCGACATATACCATATAGACATATAGACATATATAACTGTGTATATTTACATATATATGTATATATTTACATATATATAGTGGCCCTTCCTTATTCATGGTTTCACTTTCTACAGTTTCAGTTACCTGCGGTTAACCATGGTCTGAAAATATTACATAGAAAATTCCAGATATAAACAATTCATACATTTTAAATTGCATACTCTTCTGAGTAGCATGATGGAATCTCATGCCATCCCACTTGGTCTAGTCCAGGATGTGAATTATCACTTTGTCCAGCGTATTCCATCCATTAGTCACTTAGTAGCTATCTTGATTATTAGGTCTACTGTCACAGTAGCATAGTGTTTGTGTTAAGTAACCCTTATTTTACCTAATAATGGCCCTGAAGAGCAAAACGGTTATGCCAAAAAGAAGCCATAAAGTTCTTTCTGTAAGTGAACAGGTGAAATTTCTTCACTTAATAAGGAAAAAAAATTATACAGTAAGGTTGCTATGCTCTATAGCAAGAATGAATCATCTACTCCTGAAATTGTGATGAAGGAAAAAGAAAATCATGCTAGTCTTGCTGTCACACATCAAACCGCAAAAGCTATGGCCACAGTGCGTGGTAGGGCTTAGTTAAGATGGAAAAGGCATTAGTTTGTACAAAAACATTTTGAGAGAGGGAGAGAGACCATGTTCACATAACTTTTATTCCAGTATATTGTCATAATCGTTCTATTTTATTATTGTTGTTGTTAATCTGTTACTGTGCCTAATTTATAAATTAAACTTCATCATAGATACATACATATAGGAAAACAAACCCAGTATATATAGGGTTTGGTACCATTTGCAGTCTCAGGCATCCACTGGGGGTTTTGGAACATATCTCCTGTGGATCAGGAGACTACTGTACATATATATAGTTACCTTTATTATTCCCAAAATAGAACATGGACTTATTAAATCTATAAATTGTTTCTCCTTGAATATCTTTTTGAGATAAACTTAAAAACTATATTTGAGTACACCAATTTCTCCAACAACAACAACAATAACAACAAAAAAACAAAGAAAATACTAATAGTAGAGGTTTTTAAAAATCCTCACTATAGAATTATCTCTTAGAGAGATACAGAATTTTGTCACTGTTTGGGAGAGCTTACCATGTGATTTAAAACCCATCTAGAAGTCTAAACACTGACTGCAGAGAAGCATGACAATGAAATAATATTTTTTTTAAAATTGTAAAATACTAGTTTTCTGCTGTTATATACTTTGGATAGTAAAAAAAATGCAACATCTGAATTTGTATTCCAACTGAACTGATGCATGCAAGTATTTAGCAATATTGACCTAAAATATTTATTTTTCCCCCTCAATTAAACTTTGTTTTAATGTCCTCAAAATTTTGAGAAATTAGCTCTCAGAGATGTATATGATATGTATGTTTTTAAATAGTCTAGAAAATAACAAAAACAAAAGAATGAATAAATAAAACAAGAATGGCAAAATGTTGATAATTACTGAGTCTGGGTTGATGAGAGCATTGGGGTTTATTATGTGATTCTCTCTGATTTTATGCGCTTGAAAATCTTTAAAGCAACTTTTACAAATCTGCTACAGCTTTTTTACTAAGTTGTTTCCATTTAAAAATACATATTTCAGAAACTAACCACCACCACAAAGCAAATGATACACAAATATTTTTCCTTCTAGTTTTTACAGTATGCTCTCATTGTCCATCTGTTTTATACTACTAAACTTAAATTGTGATTTGCAATAAACATTTCTGAGGTCATTCTTCTGATTTAGATTGGATTGGCTGGAGATCTGGGAAGAGCATCTCTTGCAGTCTCCTGCAGCCCTCCTGACATTATCTTGAAGAGACACACAACATGAAACTTACATGAAATTTACATGAAAATGTCTCAACATCAGAACCATTATCTGCTTTCAAGAATTTGAGTTCTTCTTCCAGCTTCTTACCAAGATGGCCAAGAAAACTTTTAAGCAATCAAAACACCAGTACAGAGCCAGCTCTGCTTCGGCTTGGATGGTTCAGGATGATGACTTATGCAGTGAAGTAAGCCACTGCTGTCGGTGGGCCTTCTTGCTGTCACTAGCCACTTTGCAGACTCAGTCTCAGTGGTGAAGCCCATATGGCCTCCAGGGGAACTAACTACTCTTAAACCATCATGGTATTATTTAGTAGACTTCAATTCAGTTTGTTAGGCAGTTAGATAGAAATGAGCACCAGGTAAGGGGAGAGGAAGGGGAGGGAGCAACCCCAAATATAATAGTACACCTGCACTCAGGATAAGGGGCCCCCCAAACTTTCTCTAAATGAAAGCCAGCAAAGAAGCCAGCTAGAAATGAACACTGCGGCTGCACAGAAGAGAGAAGAACCAGGCTTAACTTGACCCAGTGCTCATTATAATGTAATTAATATTACAGTTTGAGCCCCCTCCCATTGGTTTCTCTGTGTGCATCATGGGTAAAAACATGCGTAAAAGAGATGGGCATGCTTGAGCACTAGGAACGTGAGCTGTCAGTCAGCCTGAGCACTCAAAGAATGGAAGCCATCATGAAAACGCCCCCTAAGCCAGGATATAAGAGCAGGAGAAACAAAGGAGCGGCACCATTTTTCCTCTCTTGGATCGGCTCAACCCCAATTCTCAGGGGTACGCTGTGTTTTACTATGTTTTACTTCACTAATAAAATCTTGTTTATGTCACATTTTCTGTCTCTCATTAGAAACTCATTTTTTTCGGGTGACTAACAACTGAGGTAAATTTTAGTCCCATATTCCCGGTGACAGGGTGAGCTTTTGACTGGACCAAAGGTCAGCATGATGTTAATTATTTTTTAATTGACGTATGGTCGATTTACAATATTGTGTTATTTTCTGGTGTACAGCATAGTGATATAGATAGATAGATAGATAGATAGATAGATAGATAGATAGATAGATAGATAGATAGATAATCCCTTTTCCTATTCTTTTTCATTATCAATCTAGAACACTAGTCTCTATAAAGCCCATGGGAATAACTTATTCCAAATTTAAAGATATTCTGGAAGAACAGATAGTATATTTTGTAAGTTGACTAAGTTAGTGACATGATGTAATCCAGAACTCATCTCATGAGTGACCTATCAGAACTTGGCTCCAGTATTTTGTCACAATTTGAAAAGAAAATTGGCCTAAATGGTACCTGTGTACATTGTAGTCAGCTTTTTAAATGTAATTGCTGACTCCTTTGACAATTTCCTCATATCTCGTCAGCTCCAGAGTGGCTTGGTGGAATATATTTGCTAATGGCAACGGTCATTGTTGTAAAATGTGTAAACTACAACAATATTCCTTGAAGTACCAGTCATAAATGCAACAAAAATGAAGTTATCTGTAATCAGACTTAATAATAATTCTCTATGTCCCAGGGCTCACATAGTGTTTGCAGGTCTCCAGTCTCCACAGGGAGATGTTAATGGTGATACCATATTCACAGCCATTTCCCCAAGACTAAAGTATGCATATGAGGAAGAAATTTTCTGTCTCAGCAGCCTCCTCTCAGACTTCTTGACAATTTATTTCTTGATTCTACCCATCTCTTTTTCCAGTCCCCAAACCCCTAATACACATATTTTAATACACAGAGTTTTTACGTGGACTTTTGAATGTTTGCATGAAATTATCATAGTCAGTCTTTGTCTTATTCACACAAAACATGGGGTATGGATCCAGGAAGACAACAGTACTATTTCATTCTGTAGTTTACCAACATTTCTTCAAGCATTGTCCCTGGTTTGGAGCCACAGACTTAGGATGAACATTTTTTAAATGAAGGTTCTACTGTGAAAACCCATCTGAATGGCAAAATGACCCAGAATCATGTCACATAAGGAACAACTGAAGAAATCAGGGCCAGAGGGGAAAAAAAAAGATTTTGGCTGTCATTTGGAAAAGGAAAGAAAAGGGAGTTAATGGGATGGAAATTACACGCATAGATTTGGACTCAATTGAAAGAAAGAACTAGCTAGTGTCCTTAAAATGAAATGTGATGCCCCGGGAGGCAGAGCAAATTCCATCACTGGACGTGTTTAAGGGAAAACGAGACGAGCATCTGTCAGGAAAGCCTTGAGCTATTTGTACAACGTCTAAGGTCTCTTTCAGTTGCAAAAGTTTCTGATTCACCCATTCTGGAATTAGCAAACAGAGCTCTCCACCGCAAACACGACTGGCCACGGGCTTCTTTCACAACAGCAGTAGGGAAGCATCACTTCTTCTCCAAACGTCGGTGTCCCCCAAGCATTAAAACTGATGCTGTAACTCCTTAAATGTGGGTTTTGCTCAACTCTTCTTTGTTAAAATCAAAAACATTTTTAATTGGAAGTAGTTGGGTGCTTATTATTTTCACATATTAAGAGCTCTTCAATACAATATGTTTACAACACATCATATGCAGCACTCATACACTTCATATGTATGAGCTCCTGAACATTTAATCCCAAGGGGGGAAAAGGGTTAATTTTAGAATGTGCCAGTGTTCCTTTAGGCTGCTGTTAACAGCACTGATGTGGAGCATGAGGATTAAGGACACCACCTTTGACACTGAACTGAAATGGGTTCTTGTTCAAGCTGTGCCACTGACTCAGCTCGTGCACGTCTGCCACCTAACCTTCCTGTAAAACATGGATACTATCACGACTTACCTGGTGTTACAGCTGTAAATGAAATAAGACAATGCACACAAAGCACCTCAAATACTCTGATGTATAGCAGTCATTCAGTAAACATTAGTTGCTATTATTGCTGCTGCTCAAGTTTAACCCAAGAACACGAAGTAAGTTTTTACATTTTAAAAATCTCCAAAAGCATAATTGAGGAGTCCTGATATCCCAGTACTCACCTGGGTAGCAGTTCTCACAAATTAGAAAATTTTCATTTTTGGTTCATCTATATTTTCAATTTTATAACAGATTTTTTGGTCAATGTAATAAAGAACCAATTTTTCAATGGGAAAAATTTCCAAAATTGGTATTGTAGATGGACTTACACTTGATATCATCCTAATAAATTTGAAGTAGCACATTATGCTTAGGACCTCTGTGTGATCTAAAAGTTATGCTTGCCCTTAACATATGCTGTTACACAGTAATTTGCAGTATTTGTCAAGGTATAATTGCCTTACAATCATAAATATCCATTACACTAACAAATATTATAAGATTATTAATTATTCAAAGAACAATTATTTTATTAAGCTAAAATTAATTTGCCCAAATTTTCTGTGCAGTGCATTTGAACAGAAATGAGATTAATCAGCTTCTTAAAAAAGTTTTCATGGCCACAGTCTTACTTAATGAATTTATGTTCAAAGGTAGAACAGAAAAAGTTTAAAACAGATATATTATTTCTGATTTTAGCAGAAATATTTTTCAAAGAATTGTGAAAAGTTTGAAGAATTAACAGTTTTTCACCAAACATTAAAATTCTATATTGCTATAATTCATCGCATTTGTATATATATTATATTATGTAAAGTTTTATATGTTATATGTGTATATATCTTCCATCAGTATACCAATTATTCCCATAACGCAGAGGCAACCTCTATTAATATTTAGCATCTGCTTTTTCAGCCCTCTCTCTTTCTCTCTGCCATCTTGGTATAGTGTATAAAGATTTTGTTTCAGTTTGTTACACTTACTCTCTAGAAGAGCTCATTTTAAGAATATACATGTAGCCCCCAAATTCAGCATATTTTATGAACTCAGGCTTTCTTCTAAAATGGTAGGGTAGAGGACACAGAGAGGCTATGTTTCACTCCATTAAGTGATAACATCCTGATCCTACAAATTAATTGATTAATTTGCCAGTCTTCATATTATTATTGTAAATAGGTAGAGTATAAAGTCATGACTAGGGATTGCATTGAATCACTTTGGATCACACGGACATTTTAACAATATTCATTCTTCTAATCCATGCACATGGAATATATTTCCATTTATTTGTACTTCCTCAACTTGTTTCATCGGTGTCTTATGTTTTTCAGTGTACAGATCTGTCATCTCCTTGATTAAATTTATTTTCCAGGGATTTTATTCCTTTTATGATTATACATGAGATTATTTTCTTAATTTTTCTTTATGATACTTTATTATTATCATATAGAAATGCAACTGATTTTTGTACATTGGTTTTATATGCTGCAATTTCAATGGCACTTTTTGCAGAATTAGAATGAGCAACCCTAAAATTTGTATGGAATCACAAAAGACCCCAATTAGCCAACTTAATCTTAAATAAGAAAAAGAAAGTTGGCAGTATCATGTGTCTTAACTTCAAAATATATTTCAAAGCTATAGTAATCAAAACAAAACAGTATAGTATTGGCATAAAAATGAGACATAGATTGATGAAACAGAATAGAGACCCCAGAAGTAAACCCATGCATATATAGTTGATTCATTTTCAACAAAAGAGCCAAGAATATACAATGGGGGAAGAGACAGCCTCACCAATAAATGACCTTTGGGAAAACTGGACAGCCACATGCAAAAGAATGAAACTGGACCAATATCTTACACCATATACAAAAATTAACTCAAAATAGAATAAAGACTTGAATGTAAGAACAGAAATCATAAAACTCCTAGAAGAAAACACAGGGGGTAAGCTCCCTGATGTTGACCTTGGCAACACTGTTTTTAGATTTGACACCAAAGCAAGGGTAACAAAAGCAAAATTAAACAATTGGGACTATAGCAAGCCAAAAATCTTTTGCTCAGCAAAAGAAACCATCAGCAAAATGAAAAGGCAACTTACGGAATGGAAGAAAATATCTGCAAACCACATAAGGGATTAATTACAAAATATACAGGAAACCCATACAATTCAATAATTTAAAAAATAAATTAATAAACGGGCAGAGGAACTAAATAGACATTTTTCCAAATAAGGTTTGTATCTTATATATGCATGTATCTTCCATCAGAATACAAATGGCCAAAAGGGACATGAAAAAGCACTCAACATCACTAATCATCCAGGAAATACAAATTATTACCACAATATATCACCTCACACCTGTTTTAATGGCTGTCATCAAAAAGAGAAAAAATAACTGTTGATAAGGACGTGAAGAAAAGGGAACAGTTGCACACTATTGGTGGGAATGTAAATTGGTGCAGTCACTGTGGAAAACTTTATTAAAGTTCATCAAAAAATCAAAAATAGAACTACCATGTGATTCAGCAATTCTACTTCTGGATATATATCTGAAGGAAACAAAATCACTACTTTGAAGATGTATCTGACCCCCATGCTCATTGTCACATTATTTACAATAGCCAAGACACAGAAAAAACCTACAAACTAACTGTTCATCAGTGGATAAGTGGATTAAAAAAATGTGAGATGTGTGTGTGTGTGTGTATACACACATACACATATGTATACACATGTACACATATATCTATATATATACATATATCAACAAGGAAGAAAAAGGGGAGGGTATATAGCTCAAGTGGTAGAGTAGTTTCTTAGCATCCACAAGGTCCTGGGTTCAATCTTCAGTACCTCCTCTAAAAAAATAAATAAATAAGTAAACCTAATTACCTTCCCTCACAGAAAAAAACCCACCACCACCACCAACAACAACAAAAAACAATAAGGAAGAAAAACCTTGTCAATTGTAATAACATGTTTATACCTTGAGAGCATTATGCTAAGGGATATGTTAGACAGAGAAAGACAAATACTACATAATCTTATTTATATATGGAATCTAAAAAAAATGAACTCACAGAAAAATGGAACAGATTGGTGGCTGCCAGAGGCAAGGGGTGTGGGGTGAGTGAAATAGATAAAGGGGGTCAAAAAGTACAAAATTCTAGTTATAAGAGAAATAAGTTCTGGAGATATAATGTACAGCATAGTGACTATAGTTAATAACAATGTATCATATATCTAAAAGTTGCTAAGAAGGTAGATCTTAGAAGTTCTCATCACAAGAAAAACTAGTTTATAATATGAGGTGAGGAATATTAACTAAACTTATTGTGGTAATCATTTTGCAATATATACATAAATCATTATGTTGTGCACCTTAAACTGATACGATGTTATGTCAACTGTAGCACAGTAAAACTGGAAGAAGCTAATGTCATGTCTAATTTTCAGACATTGAAATGAAAGTCATAAGGAAGAGAAGGAGGAAGAGGAGAAGCAGGAGTAAAAGCAGCAGAAGAACATTTATTCTAACCCACAGAGCAAATCAAAAGGAAAATTCAGATGATAATCCAAGGCTAACGACTCTGACTTCACATTGTACTTAATAGCTCGTTCACGAATCTTCTTGTAATATGAATATTTGTTACAGAAATAGCTAAAAATTTCTAAGCTTTTGATTGAAACCAAAAAAAGATCCAAATGGACTCATTAAGTTTTATGCCATTAGTATTATTTTTCAATTTAGTAACTATATTTTCCCCTTCAATGAATCATGGACTAATATATAAGAAATATTCATGGAAGGCAAAGTACTCAGGCAAAAACACAGTGGATAAAAGCTCAAACAGAACCTTTGTAAAAACCTTAAAATTAATTCTGATACTAAAACCTCTTTCAGATTAATCAGAGAGAGAAAGAGAGAGGGAGAGAAACTAAGAGAATAATATTGTTACTTTCAAGCAAAAATATAATAAGTATTACCAAAATTTTTTAATTATTCTTGCAAGTCTCAGGAAGATAGATTCATGTTCAGTAGGTCTGTGAAGAAATACAGGGCACTCCATGGCCTTACAGGTGACAGAGCACAGAGGTTAAGAGCCTGGACCTTGGACTATGGAAAAGCCTGGATCCAAATTCAAGCTCCACCACTTTCTAGCTGCATGAAACCTGGCAAATCCCCAATATCTTTGATTCTTAGATTCCTGTTCTATAAACTGAGGGTAACAATAGTACCTGCCTCATGGGGCTGTGCTAGTGTCTGCCCATAGCAATTATTAGCTAATAAGATTAACAAAACTAAGACCTCTGAAGCAAAATAGATAACCACTTAACTTGCTTATTCAAGGATAAGCTACAAACAATCTCTGCTTCAAAAGACCTTGACTCTGAGGATTCCCAAGGAGACGCCATGATTTGACAGCCCATAAAGCAAAGCAGAGGGGAAGGAAAGCTCCAGGGAAAAACTGCCTCTAGCACAAAACTGCCTAGTTCCAGCTCTGCATTTTATTAACACATTGGGAGAAATTTAAAGTAATCTGGTAACAGTTCTTAAAATGGGATTTTTCTCACATCATTTCAACAGTACCTTTCAACACTCAAGTAAACATATCCATTTCAAACCCAGTCTACCACAAAGACCAAATCAGGAGGGAAAATAGTTTTTGTGCTGTCAATCCAAGGCATCACATGAGAATATGTCAGTCATACTCAAAAAGTGCCATGAATATAAAAATTACCATTTGAGAGACAGTTATTTGAACAGTTTCATGCCATTTGTCAGAATCAGAAATTAAGTGATTCTTCCAGAAAACTGGAGAATAAAATAGATGAGCTCCTTTCACAATTGATGGCGTGGAATGGGGGAAAGAGGTGCGGCTTGTTCATCAGGTTCATTGAAATTTTCAAATTTTGCAAAATACCTTAATAATAAATGTCTCAGAGGCATGAAGTGACTTTTATTAAAAAATCATTCTTTGGGCCAAGTACTTGACCTTTTAGTTCTACCTTTTGGATTCTATCAAAACTTTAGCCTTACAAGGTCTAGCCTGTAGTAAATACACTTCATTAAATAAACAACAATCTTTTAGGCCAAGTGTAACAAGCTTTATTGTCTTCATGGTAAAGCTACCCAAAACTAAGTGACTCATTCAGAGCCATGCAGGCGCATTAGTGTAGGGGAAAGAGTTAGCCATGCTGGGTTTACACACTAATGACAACCTCCCTACCTCTCGTTAATGACATCTTAAGCTCTTTGAACTTCAGTTTCTTCTTTGTCAAATGAGCATAACAATATCTACTTTGAAAGTTGCTGTGACAATATGCTAAATGCATGTGAAGAGGGTGGTACTTCTTAGGCCCTCCATACTCAGACGTACAAAGAAATCCCACATTTTTAACAAGAATTTGCTGCTTAGAACAAGCTTTGGAATTTACTGATTGTAGACCACCACAGGTGTCTTCCTGATAACCCAGTAAAGGGAAATTCCTACTTTCTGCAAAAAGATTGAGCGGGGCATAACTGAATTTTTAATAACATGGACTGTCCCTATCAGAAAACTGACTGCCCATGCAAGACTCCAGATGAGTTAGGATACTGCAGATGCCCACCAGGCAGGTGGTGCTGCCAACGAGAGCTGAAACCAAAAGGCAAGGCATGGAGCAAGCAATGGGTCAGGACCTTGGAGAGGGCTCGGGTTCACTGGTTCAGAACAAACACTAGAAAAAATAGGCAAGGGCTCATTATTGAGGGGTAGGAGGGAGAAGTTGTTCCATCTTCATCTGAAGCAGTCCTGAGACCCTTTATTCTAAAGATCCTAGGCAGAGTCATGTGGATTCACACCGTCCCTAGAACTGCCTTATGTTAGCCAATAAAGGTAATGCCACCAAATTTTTCAGCGCCTTCACTGCATGGAAGAATTCCTTGCAGTGCTACTGCAGCTCCAATTGACTGTTGAGTTGCCTAAAAGTCCTAAAAGAGAACTGCGACCTTCTTCTCCAGCAGCTGTTTATGTATTTGTTATACTCTCTCTCCCAGCTTAGGGTCAATTACCCAATCACCCCTCAATCTGGAGGATATATATATTACCCTTTCTCACTTTCTAAAATTTCATTCTTCCATCCTACCATCTACTAGCTACTGTTCTTTCCCTGCAGCTGGTTATAATTAATAAATTATAAATTAGATACCTCTCAGTTGATTCTTCTTAGCAGCATCTTAGCAAGGACTCTCTCTGGGAGCTTGGCAAAAAGATTTCTTCAGAAATGGTTCCAAGTAAAAAATTAGTAGTTACCAAGCAATAGAATCCAAATCTTGAACTTCACCATTTTTGGATAAAAACTGAAGCTGTGAGGATGTGCATTTAGGGACCCCTCTCAAAGAGCCAACACCAGAACCAGTGCCTAGGTCTTTGGATTCTTGTTCAATTTTTGCATTTTATCACATGCTTCTCCCTTAAAAGTTCAGTATAACTTAACAAAATGCAGAATACTTTTAGTAGTATTAGACAGAACTTGGTGGTGGGGTGGGGGGAGAAATAAGCTGATTTCATCAGATAGGTTCAGATGAGACAAATGCAGACAGTTAGACACAGGAATCATAAAGGTCCGTGAGGCGTATGGAAAGGATGGATGACTTAAGTCAATTCATTAAATCATGAAGCTGCATTCTTGATATACTCCCCAAGAAGACACTTGTAAATGTCACCTAACAACTCTAGTCATCAGATCACAAGTCACTATACAAGCAGGGGAAACTATTACCTCCATATCTACCTGCAAATACTAATTGCACAATAATGATGTTTACATAATGAGTCAACTGTGACAGTGAAACAAAAAACGTCAGCTAAGAATGTGATTAAGGGAGATGCCAAGATGGCGGAGTAGAAAGACTCACAGTTCACCCTATCCCACAAGTACACCAAGAATTACATCTACAAACCCACTGAATTGCACAGAACACCTACTGAACTCTGCCAGACAGTCTCTTGCTTTGAAATACAAGAGGATATTCACAAAATTCAGTAAAAGAAAAAGAAAGAAAAAGAAAATCAGTGCAGAACCAGTCTTGCAGGGAGGGAAAGGCAAAGGAAGAAAAGCACCCTCATGCTGGGAGGTCAGCAGGGACTGAAGCAGAGCTTCTGAGGCTCAGAGGAGAAAATGGCAGACAGAACTAGAGAAAGAGAAACTGGCACGGAGGGTCCCTGTGATCCCCCGTGCTAGATGAGAGCCAGCAGGGACAGGCTGGGACTGGCCGTTGGAGGTGGGTGGCAGCCTGGGGAGAGGGCTGGGGCTGCTGACCCAAGGTGGCCTCAGGGCATTGGAGGGCATATGAGCTGAAAGATTTTGAAGAATTTTCCTCAGATGAATTTCTGGCTCTGATGAGTCCTCACTTGTTTCTCTGCACGACTTTCCTTCCTCCAGTGTTGGACAGAATGACTCCTGGCCTTACATCTTCTTGTCTTGATGTCCAGTGGGTTGGTACAGAAGATTGTAGTGTTCTGGGAAGTTATTCAGAGATTGCTAGCACAAACTTAACTATCTGCAGAAGTGACTGTGAACCACATAATATTATCCCACTGCAGTCAAATGAAAGAATCCTCAGCTCATCTTCCCTGGTGTCAGACCCCCAATTGCTTGTGACCCTTCAATACCATCCAACATGAGAAGTGTGACAACTGTGAGTCAGAATGAAAGGAGAGTGGGGAGGATGTAGCTCAGGGGTAGAGTGCCTGCTTAGCATGCACAAGGTCTTGGGTTCAATCCCCAGTACCTCCACTAAAAAATACAGTAAAGTAAAAAATTAATTAAAAGGTACAAAAATAAACCTAATTACCTCCCCCCAAAATAAATAAATTAATTAAATTAAATATAAATATTTAAAAAATAAAATAAACATAAGACCATTTTAACCAATTGCAGTCAAAATACCTTTCTTTTGCAAATTTTATGAAAACACATAATCTTCTAAGCACATTGATAAGGCCTCTCCCAGGACTTTGGAAGGTGTTCATGCAACTGAGGGATGCTGAAACTTCATGAGCTGATCCACAAATCGGCACCAGTGCACCTGGTTTGTGGCCAGTACTTGGAGCGATACTGCCCTGCAAGCACATACAGAACTTACAGTTGGGCCATACTGAAAGTCTGATGGTTCCTAAAAGCACCTCACTCTGTTGTGCCTTTACACACATGGCTTTCTCTCTCTCTGTGGAGAGTTTTCCAGCAGAGAGATTTCCAGAAGGAGGAAACAGCAAGTATAAAGGCCCTGTGGTAGAAATGTGTTTGGTGAATATGTGGCTTGTAGGTTTGGGCTTCAAGGAGCAACAAAGAAGCCAGTGTTGGAGAAGAATGAGACAAAAGAAGAGTAGGACAATATGAAGCCAGACAGATGACCAGGCAGGTCCTGGGACCCTGGTGATATTGCAAAGGCCTTGAGTGTTACTCTTAGCAAGTTGGGGTTCTGGGCAGAGTTGTGAGCAGAGAGCTGACATGAACTGACTCACAATTTTAAAGTATCATGAGAATAAACTGTGGCTACAAGGGCAAGAATTATAGTTTATTTATCTTTGAGCAAAGGGTGGTGAGGGAATATTATTTTAAAAGTGGCAACAGATTTCCTCTTTAAGGAGAAAATGTCTGTTTAGAAAAATAAAACCCTCAGGACAGAGGCCATAGTGGACTAAGACGGAGATACAGGGAATTAAATTGTTCTGCTTAATGGAGTTGGAAAAACGTGGAGCTCCGAGGTACGTGTGGGAAGAAGATTAATGGATGGGGAGCCTTTGGAGAGAGTAGGACAGCCCAAGGCAAGAGGACCGGAGATTTCAGGGACAAAGCCAGCTTCCTGTAGTGCTAAGAGGGACACTTAGGAAGAAAAATATGAAATATTCAATTTTGGATCATCCAAAACATGATCCCAAGATATAGGAAATCCTTTAGACAATAAAAAGTCTAACATACAAATGCCTTCTGTGGGTCGTGTTTTGAGGAAATGAAGTGTTTTGAGGACAGTGACCATTTTGGGTTGACTTGAGTGGACAGAAAAGTTCAAGAATAGAAGACAAGATGAGATTATAGTCAATAACTCAAGAAATCTAAGTAGAAATAAGAGAAAATCATAGAAAAAATTTCCTGGGGGAGTCACTGGGTATCTCGTCCTAGCAGGAAGGATTCAAAATATTACTATTTAAGTAGTAAAGGAAGAATAACTCTGAAGCTGAACTGGATGGAGGTAGGCAATAACAAAATGTAACCACTGGGGCTACATTAGTATTCCCAGTGCGCTGTGTATAATAATAAAGGGCCAGAATGAATTAATCAATCAATGTCAAGGAATAAAATTCATTTAAAAATGAACCTTGAAATAGCTAACCATGATTTTTTGCTGGGCAGTGCTAATATTACATCTAATATGCATATATATGAGCTTTAGAGTTCCATTATATTTTTACCTCTCAAGCACCATTTATTTTGAGCTTACTGTGTCCAGCTCCTAAGTGCTTTATAAGACCTCTATGACCTAGGTATCATTACTACCCCACTTCAAATACCAGAACGCCAAGTGTCAGATAAAGTAACTTGCTCAAGTATGCACATCCAGTTGGGGGAGGATGGTGGGGCAGAGCCAGGATTTGAATTCAGGCTGAGGATTCTAGACACCATACTCTTAATGACCTCCCTGTATCCTTCCATTTCACATGTCACACATCCATCACCATGTTTTAGCTTACAAACATGCCATCAATTCAAACTATGGAAAAGCTGCTTCTATTTGGACAAAAGTCTATAACAGGTACTAAAATGTACAATGGGAAGATATTCAAATCCTGCTAAAAAATTAACAGGTGTTTATATTAGGGGAAATCTAAATATTGTAATACAGAAGAGAAATGAACAAAATGACCTTATTCCATGGGAATGAAAACAAGAAAAAGAAAAAAAAAATGCAAACTCATTACAGCTTTGAAGATAGACATTTTCTAATGTTCTTTTGAAGCTCTGTGTCTTTAACAGAGTGGTTTGTACCAGCCTGATCCAGGCATGGATGCTGCAGTCATGGTAGTCTGGAGACAAGGAAACTGGAGGCTGTGTTTCATGGTACAAAAATAAGAGGAATTTTAATCAACATTTCTTGGCCAAGGTTTTTTTTTCTTTCTTTCCTTCTTTCTTTCTTCTTACAGCTGCTTCCAAGATAAATTCAGAATGATGACTCAGCCATCCTGGTCTTGTGGAAGACTCACAATCGCAGTGAAACATGATTAGATAATAAAGGAAAGGACAAACTGTCAGGAAGAGATTAAGAAAGGAGAGCCCTGAGATGCTGATAAGACTTAAATCTATATTGGCTTTTTTTTTTTTTTTTGTAACTGGAAAATGCCACAGCTTATAAAGTAAGTTTGAAGAAGTAATGAGTTTTTTTGCCCTTGAAATACTTTTTTTTGATGAAAAAAGATGAAATTTCAGTAGTTCAAGTTTTATGATATAATTGACTCTATAAGGAAGGAATAAAAGATCATTGGAAATTAATGAGTGCCCAGTATCTTAGGTATTTCTGTGTCTGCTTGCCCTCAGGGTTGGCAGCTTTCTTCTAAAAACAGGACCATCTGGGCACCCTTTTCTCTCATTACAAGCTCATGCAATGCAACTACATGCATTGAGCATATGAGCCTTGAAACACCAAAGAGACAGTGGAAATTATTTGTTCATCTAACAAATATAGACAGGACACCCACTATGGGGTAAGAATTAGGACTTGGGATCCAAATTTAAGAAGACACAGTTTCTAACCTTGACTTACTCACAGCCTAGAGGACAGTCGAACATGGAAGCAAGCAGAACTAGGACTTGGCTAGTGTGTACCAGATGACCTCTTCACCTGTGTACAGCTGTATCCCTCTTACTATGTTAGTGGCTATGCCACGGTGGTTATTAAGTATTTTTAATATCACCTCTGTAAGCAATTACAATGTAATGTGGTTATTTCCTATATTAAAGGCACATATTTAACACCAAAGAAACAGAAAGAAAAGACATTTGTCGCATCTTAAATTGAAATGGATGAATAGCCTCACGTGCTCTGTGAGACTCTCTACAAACATACCAGCCCACATTATGAAGATTTTTAATGTTGGAAAGGACTTTATAAACTAGCTAGGCCAACCTACAGAGAAAGAGATGGAATGACAAAAATGCTTCAGTGACTTCCTACAATCACCCATCTAGTTAAGACTAGAGTTGGGACGAGGACCCAAGTCTCCTCATTCCTAGTCCCAAAACTCTCTAAAACTGCTATCCTGCACTAGTCAGTAACTACGTGAGCTTAACTGATCCCTGCTGTTTTATGCTCATGGGCCTGCCTTTGATGAAGGCTAACAATTTCTCTGCTGCAATGGCAGCAAAGAGTAGAACAAAACACCTGGTCTTACAGGCATGAGGTCAAATCCCTGTTCTTCCACAGCAAGGGAAGCAGTGCACATGACTCTGGTCTCCCAGCCACAGCAGATCCTGCAGTCACAGGGAACTAGGCAGCAGAGGTAGACTGTGACACTGTCCCTCCAGCCACAGAGACACCTATGAATCCAGCCCCTGCTGACTGCAGCAAAGACACCAGCAAACCTAACAATACTACATGCAACAGAGGCACCTGTAACCCCAGCTTCCTCCTCCACCCTCTCCCTCCCCCTGCGCTATGGCAGTGGAGCTCATGACCCAGGCAACCTTGAGTGCAGCATAGGTACTCACCATCCTAGTAGCCCAGGGGTGACATTAGTGACAGCAAAATGGCAGGAAGGCACCAAGAAGGGGCAAGGAAACCTGGGGCACCTCTGGCAGAGATGGTGGAGAGTGGAAAACGCTGATTGCTAAATATAGCCAGAAGCAGCTCAGGTAAGAGAAATCAAAACTTGTGCTATGTGATGCCACCTACTGAAAAAAAAAGAAAGACCTCTAATTACTAACCTGTTGAAACCAATATTGAAGAAACAATTTAACCTTACATCTAAAGGAACTAGAAAAAGAAGAACAAGTAAGGCCCAAAGTCAGTAGAAGGAAGGAAATAATAAAGATCAGAACAGAAATAAATGAAATAGAGACTACAAAGACAGTATAAAAGATCAATGAAACTAAGAGCTGATTCTTTGAAAAGATAAACAAAATTGACAAATCTTTAGGTAGACCCTCCTAAAGAAAAAAAGAGAGAAGCCTCAGATAAATAAAACCAGAAATGAAAGAGGAGAAATTACTACTGATACTATACAAACACAAAAGATTAAAAGAAAATATTATTTAAAACCTGTATGGCAACAAATGGGACAACCTAGAAGAAATGTATAAATTTTTAGAATCATACAACTTTCCAAGACTGAATCAAGAAGACATAGAGAATCTAAATAGACTGATTGCTTGTAAGGAGATTAAAACAGCAATCAAAACCTTCCAAAAAACAAAAGTCCAGGACCAGATGGCTTCACAGGTGAGTTCTACCAAACATTCAAAGATTTAATACCTATTCTTCTCCAACTCATACAAAAAATTGAAGATGAGGGAATACTTCTTAACTCATTTCATGAAGTCAGCATTAACCTGATACTGAAACCAAACAAGGACAATACAAAAAAAAGAAAGTTACAAGGCAGTATACATGGTGAACATGGATGCAAAAATCCTCAACAAAATATTAGCAAACCCAATACAACAATATGTTAAAAGGATCAGGCACCATGATCAAGCGGAATTTATTCCAGAGATGCAAGGATGGTTCAACATTCACAAATCAATCAATGGGATATACCATATTAATAAAACAAAGAATAAAAATCACGATTATCTTAACAGATGCAGAAAAAGCATTTGACAAAATTCAACATCAATTTATAATAAAGACTCTCAATAAAATACGTATAGAAGGAACCTACTTCAACATAACAAAGGCCATATATAGCAAACCCACAACTAACATCACACTCAGTGATGAAAAACTTAAAGCTATCCCTCTAAAATCGGGAACAAGACACAGATGCCCACTTCACCACTTTTATTCAACACAATATTGCAAGTCGTAGCCAGAACAATTAGGCAATAAAAAGAAATAAAAGGCATACATATTGGAAACAGAGAAGTAGAAATGTCATTTGCAAATTACATGATTGTGTATATATATATAAACCCTAAAGACTCCACCAAAAAATTATTAGAAATAATAAATGAATACAGTAAAGTTGCAGGGTACAAAACCAATATACAAAAATCTATTGTGTTTCTGTATACTAACAACGAACTAGCTGCAAGAGAAATCAAGAAAACAATCACATTTACAATTGCATCAAAACAAATAAAATACCTGGAAATAAATTTAACCAAGGAGTACACTGAAAACTATAAGACATTGTTGAAAGAAACTGAACACAACAAAAAGAAATGAAAAGATAGTCTAAGCCCATGGATTGGAAGAATCAAATTTATTAAAATGTCATTATTACCTAAAGCAATTTATAGATTCAATGCAATACTTATCAAAATCCCAAGGACAGTTTTCACAGGAATAGAAAAAAAATTTCTAAAATTTATATGAAACCATATAAGACCCCAAATAGCAAAGCAATCCTGAGGAAAAAGAACAAAGCTGAAGGAATTATATTCCCTGATTTCAGCTTATACTACAGAGCTAAATTAATCAAGACAGTATGGTCTTGGCAGAGAAACAGACACACAGATGAGTGGAACAAAACTGACACCCCAGAAATAAACCCACACATACCTGAACAATTAATTTATGATGAAGGAGTAAAAAACATACAATGGAGGAAGGATAGTCTCTTCAATAAGCAATGTTGGGAAAACTGGACAGCCACATGCAAAAAAATAAATAAATAAAACTAGACCACTATCTTATACTATACATAAAAATCAACTTGAAGACTTGAACGTAAGATGTGAAACTGTAAAACTCCTGGAAGAAAACACAGACTGTAGGCTTTTTGACATGAGTCTTAGCAATATCTCTCTGGATATGTCTCCTCAGGTAAGAGAAACAAAAGCAAATATAACCATATGGGACTGCATCAAACTAAAAAGCTCCTGCACAGCAAAGGAAATCATCAACAAAACAAAAAGACAACCTACCAAATGGTAGAAAATACTTGCAAATCATATCCAACAAAGGCTTAATACCCAAAATGTGTAAAGACCTCATACAACTCAACAACAACGACAACAGCTTGATTTAAAAATAGGCAGAAGATCTGTATAGACATTTTTCCAAAGAAGACATACAGATGACCAATAGGCACATGAAAAATGTTTAACATGACTAATTATTAGGGAAATGCAAAGTCAAAACCATAATGAGGTATCCCCTCACAACCGTTAGAATGGCTGTTATCAAGAAAGCAAGAAATAACAAGTGCTGTTTTGTGTATATAGATGTAAAATATTTTATGAATATAGATGCAAAATTCCTCAACAAAATACTAGCAAATTGACTCCAAAACTGCAGTAAAAGGATCATAGACCATAATTAAGTAGGATTTATCCCAGGGATGCAGGGAGTTTTCAGTATCTGCAACTCAATCAATGTGACATACCACATTAACTGAAGAATAAAAGGCATACGATTATTTCAAATGATGCAGAAAAAGCTTTTGATAAAATTCAACATCCGTTTATGATAAAAACTCTCCAGAAAGTGGGCATAGATTAAACACACCTCAACATAATAAAGGCTATATATGACAAATCCACAGCTAACATCATACTTAATGGGGAAAAGCTGGAAGCATTTCCTCTAAGATCAGGAACAAGACAAGGATGCCCACTGTCACCACTCTTATTAAACATAGTTCTGGAAGTCCTAGCGAGAGAAATCAGAGAAGAAAAAGAAATAAAAGGAATCCAAATTGGAAATGAAGAAGTAAAACTGTTACTGTTTGCAGATGACAGGATACTATATCATAGTATAGAAAACCCTAAAGAAGTGACCAGAAAACTACTAGAACTCGTCAATGAATTTAGTTAAGTTGCAGGATACAAAATTAACATACAGAAATCAGTTGCATTTCTATACACTAACAATGAAATAGCAGAAAAAGAAGGAAACAGTACCATTTACAATCACACCAAAAGGCATAAAATGCCTAGGAATGGACCTACCCAAGGAGGCAAAAGACCTGTACTCTGAAAGCTTAAAACACTGATGAAAGAAATTGAAGACGACATAGACAAATGGAAAGATATACTGTGTTCTTGGATTAGAAGAATCAATATTGCTAAAATGCCCATACTACCCAGGGCAATGTGTAGATTCAGTGCAATCCCTGTCAGGTTACCAATGACATTTTTCACAGAGCTGGACCAAAAAATGTTAAAAATTTGCATGGAAACACAAAGACCCCAAATAGCCAAAACAATCTTGATAAAGAAGAACAGAGCTGGGTGAATCACACTCCCTGGCTTCAGGCTATACTACAAAGCTACAGTAATCAAAACAGTATGGTACTGGCACAAAAACAGACACATAGATCAATAGAACAGGATAGAAAGCCCAGAAATAACCCCCCATATTTATGGTCAATTAATCTATGACAAAGGAGGCAAGAATACACAATGGAAAAAAGATAATCTCTTCAATAATTGTGCTGGGAACACTGGAAAGCTACCTGTAAAAGACTCAAATTAGAACATTCCCTCACACTATACACAAAAAATAAACTCAAAAGGGATTAAGGACTTATATATAAGACCAGATACTATAAAACTCCTACAGGAAAACATAGGCTAAACACTCTTGGACATAAATCACAACAATATATTTTTTGAACCAGCTCTTGGAGTAATGGAAATAAAAGCAAAAATAAACAAATGTTGATCTAATTCAACTGAAAAGCTTTTGTACAGCTAAGGATACCATCAATAAAACGAAAAGACAGCCTACAGAACAGGAGAAAATATTTGCAAATGATGTGACCGACAAGGGACTAATTTCCAAAATATATAAACAGCTCATATACCTTAATATCAAAAAAGCAGGCAACCCAATCAAAAGATGGGTAGAGGACCTGAATAGACATCTCTCCGAAGAATACAGACAGATGACCAACAGGCATATGAGAAGATGCTCAACATCTGTTAGAGAAATGCAAATCAAAACTGCAATGAGAGATCACCTCATACTGGCCACAGTAGCCATCATTAAAATGTCTACAAACGATAGGTGCTGGAGAGGGTGTGGAGAATAGGGAAACTTCCTACACTGTTGGTGGGAATGTGAATTGGTCCAGCCACTGTAGAGGACAGTATGAAGTTTCCTTAAAAAACTAAAAATAGACTTACCATATGATCCAGTGGTCATGCTCATGGGCATATACCTGGAGAAAAAAATAATTCAAAAAGACACACGCACCCCAACATTCATAGCAGCACTGTTTACAATAGCCAAGACATGGAAACAACCCAAATGTCCATCAACAGATGACTGGATAAAGAAGATGTGAGATAGATAGATAGATAGACAGATAGATAGATAGATACACACACACACACACACACACACACAATGTAATACTACTCAGCCATAAAAAAGAATAAAATAATGCCATTTGTGGCAACATGGATGGACCTGGAGATCATCATTCTAAGTGAAGCAAGCCAGAAAGAGAAAGGAAAATGCAGTATGATATCACTTATATGTGGACTCTAAATAAAAAAGGACACAAATGAATTACTTATTATTTATAACTTAAAAGATTGATTTCTTGAATATGTATAAGTTCATTTGATTGTCTTTTATGATTGGATTACTGCATTCTGTTGATTCTTATTTGTGGCTGGCTTTATTCTTTTGATAACTATGGAAGTTTAAAAAGCTAAAACTCTAAACTGTTCTTAGAAACAATGAACAGTACATATATGTAAATTTTTTAACGTGCAGTATATGTAATATATTGTATCTGTGTAGTCAAATTGTATTACTTTTACCTAATAAAATTGAAAAATGAAAAAAATAAAAACATTAAAAACAGAACAAAGAAGAAGATGGATAAAAAGGAATACTTGTGCACTGCTGGTGGGAAGGTAAATTGCTGAAACTACTATGGAAAATAGTATGGAGATTTCTCAAAAAAAGTAAAGACAGAATTATCATATGATCCTGCTATTCCACTTTTGGGTGTGAAATACGTTACAACTCATTTGAATGATAATCCGAAGAACAGAGATGATAGGTAGATAGTTGGATGGACAGGTAGATAGAGACAGAGTGACAGAGAGATAGACAGATATGCTGAAATAACAGTTTGCTTAAAACATGAAAAATTGCCCAATAATAGGGCAATACCAGCTACATCTCAGGGGACATAATTTGCCTTTCTAACAGAGAAGAATCATTTACATCTTTACCAGTATTCTACTACTTAAAAGCTGTAAAATAGCTTTAGACCTACAATATATAACCTGGAAGTGTGTTGGACAATGCCTAATTTTACATTGAGGACACCCTACTATCTTTTTTGTCCATTTCTGTCTCTTACATTTTTTTCTGTAACATCATTCTGTAACATCGTTCTAATGCATTGATATGTTAGAGCACTAAAGCATTTTCTATAAAAATATTACTTCTATAAATTTGGCAGCAGGTGTTTTCTCTGGGCATCCTCCTAAACATTGATTGTTATTCAAACTTGTCTTATAAAAACATGGTCTATAAACAGGGTCTCCAAAATTATTTATTCAAAAACTATACTTCAATGTTTTAAAATGTTAAACGTAAATTTTAAAAATGAGATAAGGCACTAAATGGGGGCTGTAGTTAATTATGTTGTCAGTTCTTAACAGAAAAAATATTTGCTATGCCTTTTTTACTACTTCTGTAGCTTCCTTCTAAATACTTCTAAAAAGAGCAAGAAAAATAAATTATTAGACATCTAATTATCTGTAAGGGACCATGGTGAATGCCATCATATTTAAACAGAAACCTAAACAAAACAGTGCAATTTAAACAAGAAAACTATTTTATGGTACTATTTTTTTCTTTCATGGGCCCATTGTGCAACACTTAACTCCAGGTTTCTCTGGGAATTCTGTTTCTTATTGAAATGGTTCGGCTTTCTCATTAAAACAATTCACCCAAACTCATTTACACATAAGCATATCTGTGTGGGGAAGGGAATTAGTGAGTTGCCTAGACAAAATGTCTAGGGACAAAACATCTATTTCTTGAATTATGCATTAAGATCTGGGAAAATCCTTTAACAAACATTGTCCTCAGGGTCCTCCCGTGAAAATGCGTATATGGACAAGATCAGAATTTCTCCATCTTTGCGGCAGCATAAAACTCTCTTCAAAGAAAATGTTGCACCGATAAGCAGGGCTTCTTCAGTTAAAGAGAAAGAGGAGGTAGAGCGTTGCCAGCTTGAACCCTCATCTACTTCCCAGGCAACTCAGACACCCTAAAGGAAGTACTCAAGATTGCACAAAAACACAGTGTGAAATCCATGAGAAATATAATTGCTAAGATCCATTCCAATGCTCAAACTTCCATGAAAATTCTATAATGTGTTCCTACTGCTTAGGTTGTTCAGTTAGACCAAATGGAGACTCAAATGAAAAAGGCTAAACTGGTACAAACACACAGCAGAGGATAGTTTCTGTTATCTGTTATCTGTAATATGAAGAAATGGGAAAAAATAGACAAAGTTATGCCATTTTAACTCGTTCTCAATCCCTTCACGTCTCATGATATAATCAAAACCAAATATCAATTGAAGATAAAGTAGTATTAGAAAAAATAAAATAACCATAATATAGGTCGTATTGACTATGAGCATTTAGCTGTGATGATACGTGTATATACACATACATCTCCACGCATTCGCACGTCACATGTTCATACATCCATACATACTCATTCCTACAATATATTTTCATACATTTATACATATTCCTCTTCCAAAGTTTTCCTTGATTAATTCATTTTGGGGACGTCTAAGTCCCTAACTAGATTCTAAGTTAGACCCCTTAAAGCCACTGCATCTATACACTGATGTCAGGTATGCCTTGGTGACCCTTATTAATCCAATAGTTTGAACAACTTAAGAAAAGTTGGAAACAACAAAACCTAATCCACGCTGCACAGTCGATGACAAGAGCCATCTGTTAAAAAAGTAAATTTGATTACACGATTAGTGTGCTTAAAATGCTCCGTAGCTTCCCAGTTCCCCTAGACTCAATATGTAATCCAAGACCTTGCATGACTTGGCCCCTGTGGACATCACCAGCCTCATCATGTTCCACTGTCCCTCCCACTTCTGTTTCTGAAGTGGCAGCTTGGCCTTCTCTCAGTTCCATGCTCTTTCCCATGTCATTGTGACCTTAACTATGCCATCCCTCAGCCTAGAAAACATACCTTTTTCAGCCAGCTGCTTTAACAGTCTATTCATCCTGCACACTTCAGGTTGGACCTCCCTTCCCCAGAGAAGTCTTCCTTGACCCAGTCCATGTAAGATGACCCAACATATATTCCAATAGCATCTTATATCTTTTCGCAAAACTGTGCATATTTGAAACTACCTAATGCATCACTTGTGATTATTTGTTTTATTTCTGAATTCTTGTTGCCAGTCAATTCCGTGTGGACGGGGCTATGTATATCTTGCTTACCTCCGTAGCCCCAGAACTTCTCAAAGTAACCGGCATGTGGCACATATTCAATAAATATTTATTGACTACAAAGTGCACTTGGAAATTTTACAAATTTCTGAATTCATTTCTTAATGGCTTGTAATGGTTTTTAACTCACTTTCTTATAACCAAATTTTTAAAATTTTTAATTTTCTCTGATTATAAAAGATTTTATGATACCTTCAAATTCTTGAATTAAACGGAATGTTCTGAATATATACGCTTTTATAGAGCCATCTAGTGTCCATTTTGTTTAGTGAAGCTAAAAATAAAATAAGGTCAAAAAGTAATAATGTGCTTAATAGTGAGGAATACATAATCTCCGTCTGGCAGTAGCAATTTAACGCATCAATTGGCCACTAGAGTAACTTTATTTCCTGAGCTTCCACTGCCCTTCACCATATGGACACTGTATTAGTCATTCTAGAATTCTGGTAATTAAATGTTTGATGAGAGATCTTCAGCTAATGTGATCTATTGAACAAAGGTGCTGCTACCTGCTCCCTCCTGAAACCTAAAATGTCAGGAAAGAAATTAAATATGCATAAACATATAAGGATAAAGAGAAGAAGACAGGAAATAGCAGAGAAGAAGCGTAATGAAATTTTGGAACTTAACAAAAAGAAGAATGGCTGGTAACTGACATCACCACTAGAGAAAAGGAAAACAAAAACACTAATTCAAAGAGATACATCCACTCAAATATTCACAGCAGCACTATTTACGATAGCCAAGATATAGAAGCAACCTAAGTGTCCATCAGCAAGTGAATGGATAAAGAAGTGGTGTGTGTGTGTGTGTGTATATATATATATATATATATATATATATATATATATATATATATATATATATATATAAAATAAAATTTTACTCAGCCATAAAAAATAACGTAATTTTGCCATTTTCAACAACACGATGGATCTGGATGGTTTTATGCTTAGTGAAACAAGTCAGATGGAGAAAGATAAATTATGTATGGGTCTTTTATATGTGGAACATAAAAATAAAATAAACAAATAATAAATAAAACAGAAACACACTCACAGTACAAACTAGTGGTTACCAGTGTAGAGAAGGAAGAGGGAAGGTGCAAAATAAAGGTAGGGGGTTAAGAGGTACAAACTACCATGTATAAAATAAACAAGCTACAAGGATGTATTGTACATTACAGGGAATAAAACCAATATTGTATGGAAATTTTAAGTGGAATATAAGCTATAAAAATATTGAATCACTATGTCGTACAACTAAAACTAACATAATACTGTAAGTCAACTATACCTCAATGAAAATAGCAGACTAATATCTTTATCATTCTTGACTTTTAAATTATGTATACACATATATAATTTTAATTATTTTATATCTTATATTTTTCTTTTCTTTCTTTCTTATTGTGCACTCCTATACTGAGGCAATACATTTTCAGGTTCTCTCTAAAATGTACCAGTGTTGATAGCCTCCTTTGATTTCATTTGGAATTTCAATCATGTGATATTGAAAACAAGGATTCAATGTTTTAAGACATGCACAAAATATCCCTCACCACTTTTGTAGAAGGTCCCCACCAATAGTTGCTTGTGTGTACTGGCCAATTTGGTTCTCTCTGTGGGGATATTTTTGTGATGTCTGGCAACACCAAGCACCTGTCCTGAAAGAGATTGCAATTTTCTACCAGAATTTTTCCCAGTAGCTCCTTTAAAATTGACAGCCAGTTGCTGGTGTCTTGTAGCAGCCTCTTTGAATCTCTTCACCTAATTGGTTTTTTGGGTTACGATGTGAGCCAGGACTTTACTGAGGGCTGCCTGTCAACTATGATCAGCCGTCAGCTAGGGCGTTTCTTTTAGCCTGGGTGTTCTGCCTTTTGTATGGACCCCTATTTTTCATATTAATTAATTAATTTATTGTTTGTTTTGGGGGGGTAGGTAATTCAATTTGTTTTTTTATTTTTAATGCTGGTCCTAGGGATTGAACCCAGGACCTCATGCATGCTAAGCATGCACTTTACCACTGAGCTATCCCTGCCCCCCGGATCTGTATTTTTATAGTAGTCACCTTTGTAGAAATGTCTTAAATGGTCTAGTCACTTTAAATTGAGATTTCTACAGACATTAAAGGAAAAAAATCTCTCCTGTTTATAGCATTCCCAAATCCGGGACTGCTCCAAAGGCATGCCTGTTATCCATGTATATATCACCTCTATGATTAGCACTTTCTAATCGTCAGGCTCTGGTGAGCGTGCTAAGTTCTGCTATCTGGGCTGACTTGCATCTCATGTCTTGGGGTCCTTAATCTAAATGTTGGGCTGCCTCCTGTTGTAATCCAAAAAATACGCATTTCCCAGCAGATGACAGGTCTGTAAAGATCTTTTCCAGGACCAGACTCTCATGGACAAAACAAGACAAGTATAGCTAAAGTTTTCATAAGGTCTTTTGCTAAGTGACCAAAGGCAAAATGCATCCAAATGATGCCATTCTGAGGGGGAAACCTAAACTCATCAGACCCCAGGACTGACTTGAATAGTAGACCTCATGGCACCTGTACCCAACCTCTTCTCTTTGAATGTCCTCTAATAGAATCACAACAGAGAATGACAAGGACAAACAGAGAAAATAGTATTGTTACTGAAAAGGCAGTTTTCCACCAAGGAAAAAACTTTCAAATCTGATCATGTAATGAAATGATTCTTAAAAGATATCTAATTTCCTAGGAGACACAATTAATTTAGCACTTGGTAACACAACAAAAAGTGAATCATGAGTCAGGCCCAAAGAGATCTTTATCCCACCATTGCAATCAGAGATACCCCCAAGCAAGAGGCTCAGGGAAGCTCCGGGAAGCACGCTGGTTTTTGTTGTTATTGTTGCTTTTTATTGTTTGTTTGTTTTTATTGAAGTGCAGTCAGTTACAATGTGTCAATTTCTAGTGTACAGCACAATATCCCAGTCGTGCATATACATACATATATTCGTTTTCATATTCTTTTTCATTAAAGGTTATTACATGATACTGAATACAGTTTCCTGTGCTAAATAGAAGAAATCTGGGTTTTTTTAAAATCTATTTTTATATACAGGCATACTAGTTTTGAGTTGAGGGTCTGGGGCTATGGCACTGACATCTTCTTACATGGATCTTGGTAGAACTTCCACATTGCCAAGTTCAAAAAATACCACCAACGCTTTGTTAAACTTTTGCTTAATCAAGCAAAGCTGATTTATTAGAATTTACTTAAGTGAGGTGGAATTTCACTTCGATTGTTTTAGAAATCAAGTATACAAAAAAGAAAATGGTATGCTTTGAAGATCTTCACTTTGCTAATTTCTGATGCTAGTTAATTTCTCCCTCCCTCCCTCCCTCTCTCTCTCTGTCTCTTTTTAAACACACCTTAGAGGAAAGCAGTCTGGCCATATATTTGAATCCATCTTAAATAGATCATAGATTAGGAAAAAGTGGTCTTTTGTGAATTCAGATCTATCTATATCTGGTCACGTAAAATTGGTCAAGACAGGGCAGCTCTACCACACACTCCCAACGCTATGTGAAATGCCAGGTGAGGTTTAGGAACCACAGGAGGCATATATTCTTGTCGTCTTCTGCTAGTCAGTAAATGGTGAAATAACCAATATGTGCATAATACGCCACCCGAGATAATATCTTCTAGTTCTAGAATTTTCTTTTTCTTGAATATTTTGCTTTTCTGACTTTACATGTATTTTACGGAAGGTACGCAGATGTGAAATATTATTCATAAGTTAATTTTGAAACAAAATCACTATTACTCTCATATCAAGCTTCTGGATCAATTTAGTAGAGAGATATCCTGAAATTACTAGCAAATTGTTAAATATCAGTTTTTAGTCTGTCAAATACACCAGGTAAAATTGTGAAAATAATAAAAAAAGAGATAGGAGAGAGAGAAATTTAATGTGGAGTTTTCAACCTTTGATCACTTTTTTCATATAAAATTCACTGAGGTAATACACAAATAACTTAGTAAATTTCATTTCAAACAAAAATTTATTTTATACTTTGATCTCTTTTATATGATAACTATTCAAAGCATTTTTCTCTAATCTTTCCAAAACAAGTTACTAAATTAATTTCTTCCAATATGTGTCCAAAGACAGAGATTTTAGATTGTGTCCATTGCAAAACTTCAATTACTTAGCGTTTATAGAAAATTGAATATTCAGGCCAATACAATTTAATGGTTAACTAAATATCAACCCCTATACTGTCAATATAGATGTCAAAGGTTGAATAAATACCTCTAATAAATAAATGAATAAATGCCTATTTGGAAACTATGTATGTGTATGTCTGTTTTACTTTTATTTTTAATAAGTTCACACTACAAAAAAGTTGCAAAGATAGTAAAAGGAATTCCTATATAGCCTTCAACCAGATTCACCAATTGTAAACATTGTTATCACCTTTGTTTTATCATTCTTTCTCAAATATATAATCATTTGAGAGTCTACTATAGCTATCTTGTCCCTTTTCCTCTAAATTCTTCATATATCATTGCAAAGAAAATGGACTTTCTTGTAAACAGGTGCAACACACATAACAGAAGAAGGAAGTTTAACATTAATACAATGATGTTATCTAATATGCAGCCCACATTCAAATTATATCAGTTGTCCCAATAATGTCCTTACGCTGTTTTTCCCAATCCAGGATTCAATCCAAGACCACACACTGCATTTACTTGTCATGTGTTTTCAGTCTCTCTAAACTTACAGATTACATCAACATTTTTTATTTTTCATGACATTAGCATTTTTTTTAAGTATAGTCATTTTTGTAGAGTGTCCCTGAACTTGGAATTCTCTGAAGTTTCTTTGTGGTTAGATTCAGGCCATGCATTTTTGTCAAGAATAACCACTTGTTGTCAGTTGTTCCATTACTACATAAGTACGCTTTGAAAATTTGGCTAAGATGGAATTCTTCCATTTTCTTCAATGTGGTTACTATTTTTTCTTTTGATGTTAGTAAGCAATTTCTAGGAAGAAACTTTAGAACTGTTTAAATATTTTCTTATCAAATTTTCATCCAAATTTTAGCAGCTACTGCACATTCTTGTCTGTATCAATTATTATGATGACTGCAGCACAACAATTTTTAACATCATTATTTCTTCTGATTGTATAAATCTGCATTCTATTGTGCAGAGTTTTTAAATCTCTGGTACAAAACTGGTTCCTTGTAATCAAACTCTCTGAAATGTGAAATAAAACAAAAAAATAGCATTCTTTGGCTCTAAATCTGATTTTACAGTATTTTCTTTTACAAAATTAAAAAGTTCTCCTGAGATAAAAGTGAAGTCTACCAAGCATCATGTTGGTAAAGTACAAATCCAATATTTGTTTAACATTAAACATTAAATTCCAGCATTGTCCTTTTTTAACTTAGTTGTATTTTTGTGTGTTCACCAATTAACATGACCTGTAATTTTTAAAACACATTAACTACAGTATTTTTAAAAAACAGAAAAGTCTGAGTAAAAGCATATAGTTCTTAAGATGAGTGCTTGTTAAATCTCAGACAGGTTTACAGCTATCCAATTCCCACATTTTACAGAAGAGGAAATAAAGTCCCCAAATGGACAAGTTAGTTACATATGGTCACATCAGTAATTAATTTAAAAAAAAAAAGCAAGCCCAGAGAAGAGGTCCCCTGTTTTCTATGTGTTAAATTATCTAAAAGGAATGGTTAATTAACAAAAATTAAATTTTATAACACAAAATGGTTTAAAAAAAAAGGTTTCAGATTTCTCTCCAGATATTTATATGAAGTCCTTTGAGAGTCAAATAGGAAGAACATATCATGACTAATGCCCTTTTTGAAAACTGTTAAAATTGCAAAATGGAGAGCACCAAGCTCCCAAAAGCAATAAGATTTTTTTTTTTTCAGGAAGCAAGGCTTTGGTAGGTCTGGGGACCTTTCTGTCTCCCAAAGAGGTATTGAAATAGTCCTCACTCAGCAAGAGAATCATCCCAGCTGTTCAGGCTGTGTGTGCAGTGGTGCCCATGCTGTCTGCTCTCAGTCATGCAGAGATGAGGACGGCCTTCTAGAAATGCAGCACAGCACTTTGTTCTCTGTCTTCTGATGCCCCTGCTGTCTCAGCAGCATGAGGTGCCTGCAGAACTCTGCCTTTCTATCCCTGGCATTCTAAAGTAGACCTCCAAAGAAAAGATGTGGTTTGGTGATTTTGCAATCTTCAGAATTTTTTATTTTTTTGAGGCTTCAAGACATGGTTTCAGTCCACATAGGAATAACAGTCATCCACTTTACTTCCTTAACTGGAATGATCTCAGTTGTAGGAAGAAAGGAGTTTGGAGCAGACTTGTGAATACTCCCAGTGATGAGCTTTCTGAAGCTTCCAATAATGCAGAAGACTTTGGACAAGAATTCTTTGCATATTCACATCTGGAGGTCCTGGTTCTTACATCAGGCAAATATATTTCTCTGAAATAAATAGTTTTTTTTTCTTCACTCCATCATTTACTTAGAAATGTATATTAAATGCCTACTACATGCCAGGCACTCTTCTAAGAGATGAACAATCAGAAGATGTCCTTGCCTTCACTGAGCTTTTATTCTAATAGACCCATAGAAGGAGACAGACAAGAAACAAATAAATATGTAATGAGTCAGGGGATGAAATTTGCTGTAAATATGCATTGAGCAAGTTAAAGAAATAGAGTGACTGTAATTAGGCAACTTGTATGAAGTGCTCAGGGAGAGCTGTCTGATTAGGTAATATCTGAGCAGAGATATGAAGTGAGAGAAGAAAGCTCAGGTACTGGTGGAAAGGTCCTTCAGGAAGAAGAACAGCATGGCCCTAAGTGGGAACATGCCTCGTGGATCAAAGATCAGTAAGAAGGCCTTTGTGGTTTGACCAAAGTGAGCCAAGGGAAGAGAGTAAGAGATGAGGTCAAAGAGGGAGCAAGAAAGGAGTGGAAACCAACTTGTGCAGAGTTTACAGTCCAGTGCAAAGACTTTGGCTACTACACTAAGTGAGATAAGATGCCTTTTAAGGTCATATGATCTAACTTAAGTATCTAAAGACTCTAACTGTTGTGTTGAAAGGAAACTACAGATATCCAAGAATGGAAGATGGGGGACCAATTAGGAGTCAACTGCAGTAATAATCAGTGGCACATTGACTAGGATAGTAGCAGTGAGGGTGATGAGACAGGATTGGAACCTTACTTATATTTTGCAGCTACAGTCAACATGGTATCCTGACAGAGTAGATGTGAGATGTGATAGAAAAGACTCATCAAATTATTTAAAGGCTTTGATTTCAACATAATGGAAAGATTTCAGTTGCTGTGAGTTAAGATGGGAAGACTGTTGATGTTGCAGGTTTGGGAGAGAAGATGAAGTGGTCAGTTTTGGATGTGTTAAGTTTGACATGCCTATCAAATATCTAATTAGAAATGGAAAATACATATAGTTGGATAAATTAATCAGAATTTCAAGGGAGCGGTTCAAGTTCAAGAAACACAATTTGGAAGTAGAAAGTGTATAAACTGTAGCTAAAGCGTGAACCTGGAGAACATCAGCTGGGAAGTAGAGAGTTACGAAGACCTCCAAAGTCTAAGCTCTGGTTCGTTTGAGAGGTTCGTGGGTTGGGGCAGAAAAGGATTCAGCAAAGAAGATGGAGAAGAAGCAATGAATGAAATGAGAGGAAAACCTGAAGAGTGTAGAGTCCCGTGTTGGGTGAAAAAAAATGTGTCAAGGAGAAGAGAATGTTCCCCAAAGACAAATGCTGCTAATCAATCAAGCAAAATGAGGGCTAAAATTTAATCATTAGATTTAGCAATGTGGAGATCACTGTAGGCCTTGATAGAAGTTTCAGTGGAGTAATGGAAAAAAAGCCATAAGAGAGTGGATATAATTACAAACTTTCAGAAAGAGAAATTAAGAAAACAATCCCATTTACAACTGCATCAAAATAAATCAAATACCTAGGAACAAATTTAACCAAGAAGGTAAAAGACCTGCACACTGAAAACTATAAGAGATTGATGAAAAAAGTTGAAGAAGGCACAAATAAATGGAAAGATATCCCATGCTTGTGGTTTGGAAAAATTAATATTGTTAAATGTCCATGCTACCCAAAGAAATCTACAGATTAAGGTAATCCCTACCAATATTCCAATGGCATTTTACAGAAATAGAACAAACAATCCTCAAATTTGTATGGATCCACAAAAGACTCTGAATAGCCAAAGCCATCTTGAGAAAGAACAAAGCTGGGGGCATCATGCATCCCGATTTCAAAGTCTATTATAAAGCTATAGTGATCAAAACAGTAGGGTATTGGCATAAAAACAGACACATAGATCAGCAGAACAGAGTAGAGTTCAGAAATAAACCTACACATATATGGACAATTAATTTACATATTAGAATATTATTCAGCCATAAAAAAGCATGAAATCTTGCCATTTACCATGACATGAATGGACTTTGAGGGCATTATACTTACTAAGTGAAATAAGTCAGAGAAAGATAAATATCATAGGATCTCATTTATATGTAGAATCTAAAAGATGAACAAATTCATAGATATGGAGAACAGACTGGTGGGGCTGGGTGAAATGGGTGAAGGTGGTCAAAAGGTACAAACTGTCACCTATAAGTCATGGGGACATATGTGCAGCCTAGTGACTATAGTTATTAATACTGTATTGTATATTTAAAAGTTGCTAAGAGAATAGATCTTAAAAGTTCTCATCACAAGAAAAAAGAATGTGTAACTGTGTGGTGACAGAGGTTAACTAAACTTACTGTGGTGATCATTTCACACCGAAAGTGCTGTATACCTGAAACTAGTAAAATACTATGTTTTAATTACATGTCAATTAAAAAAAGAAGAATAGAATGCTTTGGTATATTTTAAAATGGCTCCTTTCCCCCTCGGCCTGCTGGAAGCACAAGGGTATTTTTCTCTGATACTCATTGTGGGGACCTGGTAGACTTCCTGGAGGTAAAACTCAGGAAAGTGTGAGGCCCTCCTATGATTAGGTTCCCCTTGGAGTTTTCTCTCTCAGACTTGTCCACACAGAGCCTCCAGGAATTCATCGCCTACACTTTAGATTTCCCTGCCTAATACTGGTCTTTGCAGAGGTTTCTGCTCATGAACTTCTACTTGGGCAAGTTGTGATTCTCTGTTTCTGCCTGTCTGTCTCTCATTTTTGGGAGGCAGCAGTTTCCCCTGGGACCTCCCTTCTCTGACATATCTAAGAAGGGTTGTCAATTTTTCACTTTGCTCAGCTATTGTTTGTTTCTATAGCTGAACAAAGTGAAGGCTTCTAAGTTCTTTACATACCATACTGGATACCAGAAGTCTTGAGGCAATATTTCAATTACCATCCTAGTCTGGGTGTTAATATACAGTCCAGACTCTCTTTCTGCTCCATTGAACTGTTCAGGTGGCTCAAGATCAGCATCCTCTCCCTCCTGCTAGCAGTACTGTTTTCCCTAGATCTTCTGTACAGATCTATTCCCGGACAGAATAAGGGCACATAGGAACCTTCAGCCCAAGCTCATTGCTTCCCATTTGCCCCGAAAGCTTCCAACCCTGAGACCAGCACATACATCAGCCAGATCCAAATAAACTGGAGAGTATGTTTCCTGGCTCTCCTACTAGCCCCACACATATCCCTGTTCTGATCCCTCTACTCCATAATTTTTAATCACCATACCTGCCTTTGGTATCAACAATACAGAGAAAATAAGACTATGAAAAGGAATATATGTATGCATATGTATGACTGAAACATAATGCTGTACACCAGAAATTGACACAACATTGTAAACTGACTATATTTCAATTAAAACAAAAAAGAAATATATAAAATAAAAAAATACAGAGAAAATAGAAAAAGGGGCCACAATTCACCTCCCTACCCTCATCTCCAGCCATGTGCTTCCACATGGAACTTTCACTGTGGAAAAAAAGATCATTTAGAGAAAAGAGAAGGATAATGTCTATGTAACTCTAAAATTTGTTCTATTTCTACCATTCCATACTTTAGGGAGGGACATAAACCAACAGACCAGACTGAGAATTGTTACCAAACCAAATGTGGGGCTGCTCGCCTGCACACAGTGAAGCCAATCTACCTGACACTGGGTTGTGGTGAAGGAAAGCACAGCCCTTATTTCAGGGCACCAAGCAAAGAAAACAGGCAGCTCACGCTCAAAAGAGCCAAACACCTTGATGGTTTTCAGGGAAGGGGTTTTAAAAGCAGTGTATGGGAGGTGCACGGTCAGCTCATGCACAATTCTCAGACTGGTTTGCATCAAGGTGAAGTTTCAAGCATCATCAACCTTCTGGTTTCAACCAGTCTAAGGTCTATATGATTGTAGTCAACGTTTTCACCTGGTGTGGGGTCTGCTTCCTGTAAAAACAACTTAGGAGTATGTGTAAGGCCTTTATCTATAGTTTTCAGAGAACTGAGATTTTGGTGACTCTGCTGTGTGGCTGGTTTATAGTCTGAATTGTTATCAGTTCCCTGGCCCAACAGACAATCTTTGTTTCTACATCTACACATTTCCTCACCATTAATTCTGGGGCCTCTGGAGACTCAGGGAAGGCCTGGGAGACTAAAGCAAGAGCCTTTTACTTCAAAGTACAGGGACATGGGGTCTTGTATACGGCTTCAGAATAAGGGTATCAAAACATGTGCCACTCGAAAGTCCAGTGTAAATTCCTCATCTGAATTGTGGAATGAGAATGATAACAGAATTTACTTCGCTGTCTTTTATGTCACCAGCCATGCCATCCTCTTTCTCACAGAAGGGACACAGATACTGGCATGAAGGTTGAAGACATAGCCACTCTGTTAGAACAGTGAACATGCCTTTTGCATGAACTGATTCCAAATGAGGATAAAAATTTCCTGACCATCCTCCTCATCTTCAAACCATGCATTTTAAACAATACCAAAAGAATTTAAGTTCCACTGTGTCTAGGATCTTTGTCTAGTCTACATATTGATATACACAGAGCACCTAAAACAATGTACATTTTAGGCACTTCACAAATATCTGTAGAATGGCAAAGAAGACAATGTTTTAATACATCAAATCTTGGAGGCAGTGCTCTGGAGGTATAGCTCAAAGACACACTCTAATAATGCAAAAAAAATCCATATTAATAAAAAGTCTGACTCCATTTTGATGTTTGACTGCTTTTAAGGTCCACCACTATGCCTTTCTTCTTGCCCCACATCTGATAAGGACAAGCTGATAAGAAACCTGGTGTTCCCTCCATTGGCAGCAATGGGAACTTATGATCCCACAAGCCTCATCCCATTCAAATGGGGACTCTCACCTCAGTCCTACCCTCTGATCACCACAGAACCCCAAACTAGCAGCTTCTGTCTGCTCTCAAGATATTTTTGGGCCTGCTTGGGACCCTGCCCTGTCCCCATGTGAGAAATCTCATTACGAAAATAATGAGCTCTTCCTACCCTCTTAGTGCATGTGTGCCATCATTAGTCTTGATATCTGAACCAAATTTTGGATGGCAGGGGTAAGAGGTCCATCTCATCTCAGTAGGCTACATCTTTTAAGATTCATTTTTTAATCTTACAAAAAGTGTTAACTTTTACATTCTATTCCAGAATATATGCATGTTTAAAATCAGTGCTGCAAATAAATTCTGAATGCTTAAATAAATGCTTCAAAAAATTCCCCCCCCCCTCAAAAAGAGTACTTTGAGTGGAACTGACACCTCAAGAAGATGAATAACATTTATCTCATGGCTTCACCTACTCCCTGCATTCATCAGAGCAATGATTACTTCAGTTTGAGAGGCACAGATGCAGTCCTATTCCACTAATTTATAAATGATGGAAACTAATGTGGAGGAAATTTCCAAGCTTACACAGTTGGCCAGAACAAAGATCCTGTGATTCCTATATGTCAAATATTCCCATAATCTAGTTTTTTATTTTTATTTTGCTATATCTAACCATCAAAAACTAATGCAATCAGAGAGTTTGCATAAGTTATGCAGAAGCACAGTCAAACATAAACACCAATTACAAATTACTACCTTAGGAATTAGAAACAGAGAGCCAAGGGAGAGTTATGAGTAAACAACTATAAAAAAGCAATCAGCATCTTTTTGTGTACTTGTCAGCTATTTGTATGTCCCCTTTGGGAGAATGTCTATCCAAGTCTTCTGCCCATCTTTTAATTGGATTGTTTGGTTGTTGTTTTGGTTTTTTTTTTTTTTTTTGGTTTTTTGGTTTTTTTTTTTTTTTTTTTTTGCTATTGAGTTGTATGAGTTCCTTATATATTTTGGATATTAACCTTTATCAGATAGATGGTTTGCAAATATTTTCTCTGATTCTATAGGTTATCTTTTCATTTTGTCAGTTGCTTCTTTTGCTGTGCAGAAACTTTTTAGTTTGATGTTATTTCTGCTTTTGTTGCTTGCACTTTTGGTGGGATCTCCAAAAAAAGAAAAAAAAAATCGTTGGTAAGGCCAATGCCAAGGATCTTATTTTCTGTTTTCTTTTAGGAGTTTTACAATATCATGTCTTATGTTTAAGTCTTTGATCCCATTTTAAGTTAATTTTTGTGAGTGGTGTAAGACAGGGGTCTAATATTGCATATGAATATCCTGTTTTCCAAACACCATTTATTGAAGAGACTGTCCTTTCCCCACTGAGTATTCTTGGCTTCTTGGTCAAATATTAGTTGACTGTGTATGCATGCATTTATTTCTGGGCTCTCAATTCTGTTCCATTGGTCTATGTGTCAGTTTTTGTGCTAGAAAAAGAAATATAGACTATTTCCAAAGAGTTTTGCTTGTAACTGTGATAATAGACTTAGAGAACTTCAGGATACTGTGCTCACAGCCAAGACCAGAATTAAAGTCCATTTATCGAGTTGCAGGGACCTGCACTGACAGGCCATTGTAGCTGTGCCCCTTGTAAGAGAGGGGAGAGAGAGGCTAATGTTGCCCTTACAGCTGTGAGTCAGAGTTGAGTGTTCCATGAGTCTTAATCCAGTCCCTGCACAGAGGAGGCACTGCTGAGATAGGGTATATACAGGATTCACAAAAAAAAAAAAAAAAAAAAGTCACCAAGAAAAAAAAAAGAACTTTCATGGTTTATATTGTCACTGAGTTGTTATTTGGGTTCTTGTGGTTTTATGGATTTATTTATGAGTAAAATCATAACTATATATAAATAGATATGTACAAACACATCAAAATTAATTAAAGTGAATAGCTGGGTGACCTTGGCAAATTACCTAAATTTCTTTTTTTTTTTAACATTTTTTATTGATTTATAAGCATTTTACAATGTTGTGTCAAATTCCAGTGTAGAGCACAATTTTTCAGTTATACATGAACATATATATATTCATTGTCACATTTTTTTCTCCATGAGCTACCATAAGATCTTGTATATATTTCCCCGTGCTATACAGTATAATCTTGTTTATCTATTCTACAATTTTGAAGTCCCAGTCTATCCCTTCCCTCCCTCTGCCCCCTTGGCAACCACAAGTTTATATTCTATGTTTATGAGTCTATTTCTGTTTTGTATTTATGCTTTGTTTGTATTTTTTTGTTGTTGTTTTTTTTTTTAGATTCCACATATGAGCGATCTCATATGGTATTTTTCTTTCTCTTTCTGGCTTACTTCACTTAGAATGACATTCTCCAGGAGCATCCATGTTGCTGCAAATGGTGTTATGTTGTCGGTTTTATGGCTGAATATATTCCATTGTATAAATATACCACTTCTTCTTTATCCAGTCATCCGTTGATGGACATTTAGGCTGTCTCCATGTCTTGGCTATTGTAAATAGTGCTGCTCTGAACATTGGGGTGCAGGTGTCTTTTTGAAGTAGGGTTCCTTCTGGATATATGCCCAGGAGTGGGATTCCTGGGTCATATGGTAAGTCTATTCCTAGTCTTTTGAGGAATCTCCATACTGTTTTCCACAGTGGCTGCACCAAACTGCATTCGCACCAGCAGTGTAGGAGGGTTCCCCTTTCTCCACAGCCTCTCCAGCACTTGGCATTTCTTACGCCTTCATTTCTCATCTATCGGTACTGAATGGTGCTTGATGTGACTTAATGAGTTAATACAAGTATTAAACATAGTTCCTGGCACATAGTTGGTACCATTTAAATGTTAGCCATTATTAGTATAACCATGTTGAAGCTCACAACCGGTATATAAAAAGTCTTGGTTTAAATCTTACGGTTACCAGGGAAAGGGGATGGGAAGGTATAAATTTGGGAGTTTGAGATTTGCAAATGTTAACCACTATATATAAAAATAGATAAAAAATAAATTTCTTCTGTATAGCACAAGGAACCATATTCAATATCTTGTAATAACCTTTAATGAAAATGAATATATATATATACACACACATATATATATATGCGTGACTGGGACATTATGCTGTATACTAGAAACTGACACATTGTAACTGATTTATACTTCAATAAAAATAAAATGTTACTAAAAAAATTTTTTAATAAAAAGAATAAAAGTGGTTAAGTGGGGGAAAAAATCTGGGTTTATATATATCTTCTTCTTTAGATATGAGCTTCTGGAGGATAAGGATCACTAATTCAACAGATTTACTGAGATGTACTGTATACCACGAGCTGGACCAGATATCAGGGTTAAAATGGTGAACAAGACCATGTCTTAGTCATTCCTGTACATGTATCAATCCACACAGTACCTAGAAAAAAATCAGACGCTCAAAAATTTTCCTAAATCAATAAGTAGCTGAAAATATAGAAAAAAATAATGCTGAAAGGATGAATTATGCCCCTACAAGAGTATTGGTGGGGGGAAATGTAAAACCCTATATATATGTACTGTGACCTGTTTGTCAAAAATTAAGTCTAGTTTGCAACTAACTGCAAAATGTTTTTAAAGCACTGTAGAAAACCTGAAGCTCTCTGTGTATAATGCAGATAGTTATAATTAAAATAACTAAATTGTGAAACTAACATGAATGGATCCATAAGGTATGTTAGGTATAACTCCTAGGAGCGTTGTATTCCTATTTGCTTCATCAATAAATTGCCTTATTTAATTCTATTAAGGGGGAAATAAGATTGGGAATAAGATAGGGAGTGTTTGTGCTAGTTTTTAAAACAACAAAATCCAAAATCATTAAGTGACATAAATTTGTCAGTAAGTGGCACTATATGTGTGATTCAAACCAAAATTGGCTAACAAGTGGCAAACATGTGATTCAAACCTTGTACTTTTTGTCATGCTACAAAAACTTCCTCATGGTACAAACTTAAAGAATTGTTTGTTTAAGGATCAAAATTAATGAGGTTACATATCCATAGAAGAAACCTGACTTGGAATTTTTCATCTCTCACTCCCAATTAGCTGTGTCTAACTTGTTTAATTGTGCGTAACTTTTAAAAAGCTTAACGTGTAAAACATTTTAACTCTGATATTAAGATCTCAGAAACTTGAGTTCAGTTAACTTATAAGTTAATTTTTTTTTAATTACGTTCGGTGCTGGAACAAAATCTGAGTAAGACAAGAGGAGGAAAGCAAAGCACTTAACTGTGAGAAGATTGACTGAAGCCTTTCACGAGAACGGAGTAAAAACTGTGAATTTATGTTAGCTTTTAAAATTCATTAAATTAATGAAGATGGGAGGAAGTACTCAGCTTCAACGGGTAATAGGATATTTCCACGGAACAATTTTTTTATTCAGTATCATAATAGGTGCAGGAATATTTGTTGCTCCTAAAGGGGTGCTAAAGTACTCTTCGCTCAACGTGGGGGTCTCCCTAAGCATTTGGGCGGCTTGCGCCGTAGTGTCTACGATGGCTGCTCTGAGTCACGCCGAGCTGGGGACCACCTTCCCTCGGAGTGGAGCACAGTATTATTTCCTCAAGAGATCTCTTGGACCTTTCATTGCTTTCTTCTATCTCTGGATCAATCTGTTTAGTACCCCAGCAGGAATTGCTGCCCGTGGCTTGTTACTAGCAGGGTATATCACCCAGCCTTTCTATCCCGGATGCTTTGTTCCCGAGATGCCGAAGAAATGTTTAGCGCTGGCCATTTTATGGTGCTTGGGAATTCTGAATGCTCGAGGAGTGAAGGAAGTGACTTGGTTTCAGACTGTCAGTACGGTTGTGAAAATGACAGTTCTCTGCTTCGTATCCGTAACTGGACTCGTGTTGGTGGTGAGAGGAAGAAAGGAGAACCTTGACAGGTTTGAGAAAGCTTTCGACGGTGAAGTTCCAAATGCCTCGCAGATTGCAGAAGCCTTCTTACAAGGACTGTATGCATATTCTGGCTGGGGAGTCCTTGTTCGAATAGCAGGTAAAGTTATTATCCTTTAATTATAAAAAATACCAAGAGGCTATAAAAATATAGTGGTTAATTTAAACAGCTTAATTCTAAGAAAGAAATAGTACATTGTTTTGCTATAATGTGTCTCTCTGTTGCTTTCATCAGATGGATAGAAATGCATTAAACTCTCTACAAATGTGGCTTTCCAACTTGGGAAAGCAAAATATTTTCCAGGTGTTTACAAATTAAAACAAGTAAACATAAAATTGACATGGCTTAAGGACTCCACAGCAATTGCATTTTTTTTAAGTGAACAAATATTTTAATAGTCTACAATTCCTAATTATAACAGACCCTGACCAGAGAAAAAATTTGAAATCCAGGAAATATAAATTAAAATAAAGATTATCTGTAACCAATTACTTTGTATATACACACATGTGGGGATCACACTGCTCATTTACTCTTTTTAACTTTATTTTACTTAAAGTATATAGTGAGAATTCATAAATATTATTAAATATAAATGTTTTTTCATGAATACACAGTATTCTATCTTATGAAATTTGACCATTTTCCAAACATTTTTTCACTGTTGGATCCCAGGATTGTTCCCAGTTTTTCACTTTAAAATTTTATACTTATTGTTCCAATAAGCATCCTTTTATGTGGATTTTTGTGGGTTTCTCATTGCTTTATTAGAAAAAAATTTTTGAAGTAAACTTACAAAGTGAAACAAATATTTAGAAATGTCTTGAGAAATATTGCCAAATTGTCTTGCAGAAAGGCTCTACAAATATATCTACCAGTGTGAATTAAAGTGACTACTCTTGGCATTATCATACCTTTTTACATTCTTTAGATTTGTGGAAATCAAGTTTCAGTGTTAGAACTCACTTTTTCTTCAATTTCTAATGGGAGGGGAGAGTTTTGCAAATGTTCATGACCATTTACATTTCTTCTTTGTAAGACATGTAAATATTTTTCCCAGTTTGTTGGATTTTACAATTTTTCTTCATAAGATTTTTAAGACTAGGATTTTAATACCTATAGTATCAAACTATCAATCTTCTAATTTTTCATTGTTTTCATACTTGAGAAGTCTTTCCCAATCTCAAGATTTAGATAAATATGTGTCTGTGCTGCTTTCTCTAAATCTGTATTGTCTTACTTTATATTTTACTTTTTAATACACATGAATTATTTTGAAGGAGTTGCATAGTGTGAGTTAATAATATAGTTTTCTATTTTCCAAACAGTTAAACACCTATGTCAGTTTCAGTGTTGGCAATATACACTCAAGTTTAATCCAAGGTTTAACTAGTGTAGAGACTTAATCCGAGGAGTAAAAATAGCAGGAGAGTCTATCCTAAAGTCCTGGGATGTTGTGACCAGTTAAGCTGTTCCACATCTTCATTAACACCCAGTTATAGTTCTACAGTGTTGGCCGTAAGGGAAAGGAAGATTTGTTCCAGCCCTCCTGACCTAGAACCCAGGTTTTCTGAGTTGCTTTCTTATCCAAGAGGCTCATGTTGAGTATAACAGATATATAACTTTGAAACCCAGAAATTAGCACAATGCTGTTGCTTCTACAATCAATAGTTTACCAAAGACATAGTAAATAAACATTCAACAAAAACGAACTCTTGCTGCATGCAGTCATTTCTTTTTCTTAATACATGTTAACATTGAAACCACTTTCAAAGGTTATATAATTCATCATTTTTTAATGAGTGGCTTTTTTTTTTTTTTCCAGGAGAGCTGAAAAACCCTAGTGAGACTATCCCCAAATGTGTGATTACTGCACTTACCCTTGTGGCACTGATCTACTTACTGGTTAATGTTTCCTACATAGCAGTCCTGACTCCAAGGGAAATCATATCCTCAGGTATGGTGACACAGAAACAGAGGAAAGATACTCCCTGTTTCATTTCCCTGAATAAAGGGAGTTTCTAATATACGGTGAATCCTTTTGCATACTTTAAGAGAATTATGCTAAATTGGCTCATGTCTGGGTTATTGATTGACTGATTTAGAGAGAAAAGTTTAAAAGGTCAAGCAATATCAATAATATTCAACGAGATTATGCTAAACACCACAATAGGACAGAGATTGTCACACTAGATAAAGTCATCAATCCAACTATATGCTGCCTAAATGAGACACACTTTAGAGTCAAAACCACAACTAAATATAAGTAAAAGGATGGAAAAAGACATACATGCAAACAGTAACTGAGAAAGCTAGAACAGTGACATTAATAAGAGACAAATAACTTTAAGACAAAAAAAAAAGGTACTAGAGACAAAGAAAGGCATTTCATAATGATAAAAGGGCCAAAGGACAAAAAAGATATAACAATTATAAATGTATACACACCTAATAACATAGCCCCCAAATACATGAAGTCATATTAATGTAACTGAAAAGAGAAACAGACAATTCAACTACCATAGTTGCAAATGTCAATATATTGCTCAATAACAAGATAGAAAATATAGACCAACATAGAAGATCTGAGCAGCACAATCAATCAAACTGATCTAATTGTCATTTACAGAGCACTCCCCCAAACCTAAGCAGAATATACATTTATTTCAGGCATTTATGGGACATTCTCTAGGATGATGCTTGGATATAAAACAAGTCTTAAGAAAAAATTGAGATTTATGTCATCGAAAATATTTCCTTCACCAGCAATAGAAACAAAACAACAATCAACAACAGAATGTAATTTGGGAGATCCTACATATTTGGAAATTAAACAACACACTTCTAAATAACCCAGAGGTCAAAGAAGAGATCACAAGACTCTCAACAAATATAAAGAATCTGAGATACAACCCTAATTGTAAGCTTACAAGTTAGCCTGGCACAGTTTCATGGATGCTGGCAATGGAGACAAAGACAATTTATTTTTCATAAAAATATCAGTAGCTAAAATATCATTTTTATGCTGATTCCCCAAACCTCAATTCCCACAAGACAAAGCAAAAAAACCCAGGTGATACTTCCACATGAGTAGAAGATCACCAACCTCGGGGAATTCAGATCTTTTACAGTATCTTTTATAAGACTTCCTTCAGGACGAGGGTCCCAGGAATGGCTCTGAAAGACAAAAGATCAGTATTGTCTTCTCATTCTTGTATTTCCCAGAGTCTAAATGTTCCCTCTTGGGGACCCACAATTTCCACTATAAGACGACTTAGCAAACAGTGTACTCAACAAAGTGGTAATTATCCTTATAATCTAGGACCACAACAATACAACAAGAGAATCCAGGTACATGAATCAAAATTAATTTTGAATCCTCTTGGCTTCCTTTTGGCAAGAGGCTATACCAACCAGGTGAGATTGAGGTTGCTGTGTGAGGAAAAGAAGAAACAAAACCCAGCAGTGACCAGGAAAGCCTCCTGAGTTTCCAAAATAGGTCCATATAACTTCTTATCCTATTTTCCCTAATCATCACCCCAGAAGCAGCCAAGAGTGGATGATCACTTTCTAGGGATGGTTATATTCAGTGACCAGACTACCTGACCAAGTTGTATGGACCAGATGAATGCGAGGGAGGCAAAGTCAGAAATATTTTTGTGTTCGTTTTTGAGGAAGCCATACAAACACTGAACAATATCAGATGTCTTCAAATGGTAGATAGGAAAGATACATTGAAGATTGATGGGGTTTTGTGATAAAAGATACACAACCCCTCAGGGTCTACTCTTTACCCTTCTAGAAAAAAAAAAAAGGGTACACAATTGCCAGATTTTGAAACACATAACACAGATTAGTTTCAAAGGCCACAGTTGTGTGGCCAGAGTGGGCTGATCAAATTGGAACAGCCAATTTGATCTGAAGAAGGGCCACTCCCAGGAGAGAGTCAAAGGTGCCATGTGGTCTGTCTGCCAGGAGTGAGCAGGGACAACATCTTGTGCAAGTGGCCTCCCTCACTGTGAACAAATGGTCAAATCTTGGCAGAAGTCACAGTGTGGCATTCGGTGTTAGCCTCTGTAGCAAAAATATGGAGTCCTTTTCCTTATGTCCAGTATGTGATGGTAAATGTGTTGCCACGTCTAGAAAGATGATGAATTCAGACATCAATCGTGGCAATCTGGATAGCGTAATAGCAATCAATAGTTTGCTTCCAGTTACTCCCAACAGGGAAGGGGCTCAGTGGACAGAACTTAAGGCTATCTTCCTAACCATGGCCAACTTGCCCTCTGATGAACTTTGCTTTATTTTTAATGACTTGAACTATTGCCACTGGCCTGGGTGTTTGGTCTGTCACTTGGAAAACTACAGACTGGGGTCATAAACAGTGGAAACAAATCACAGCTCCTGACTGAACAATCTGATGATTGGTTACCCATTACTGAGCAGAATGTCTGTTTTCCACTCTGTGTAGCTGGTGCTGAGGCTAACAGCTGTAGCCACCTACTGGGCACCACAGGGCTTGGCTTAGCTAAACCGTCAGTGGACCACACCCAGACATTTACAGGAACCCTTGTGAACAGAGGGCCCCACTGAGCCAGCAGCTCCGCTTCAGTCAGCAGACTGGGATATAGCTCACACTTTTTCATGCGAAACCAAGACACCACTGGGCCAGGCCAGCTGTGCTCCTGAATATGCCATCCCCACTGGGTAGGAGAGGCCTGCTGGGCTCTGTACACCTTGTTAATAATTAAGTCCAATTTAATCGAGTTAATATTTTTCTCTAAAGGGTTACACCTGGTACTTGTGTCATGAAGGAAACAAGTCAAAAACCTCCAGGGCCACCTCCAGCTATAAAGTGCCTCTCTTCACCAGGGGATACAATAGGAAAAATCATCAATCACATAGACTTATAGGCCAAAGGAGTAATTATCTCTGTGAATCCCCAGAGGTAGACAGTGTGCCACAGCTTGCTGGGCAGCTTTCAATATAGCCTGTCGATTTGTTCCTCTACTCAAAGGATATCAATCTGTGAATTAGCTGATACAGAAGACCAAGTAGAATGCCCAAGTGAGACACATACTATCTACAACATACAAAGAATCCATAAGGTGCTGGATCTCCTTTTAGTAGTAGGGGACCAGAGACAATTTTTATTCTTGACCGCCAGAGGGACAAAGTTTTGTGATTTTACCTACACATGTTCCCAAGAAACCCTACTTGGCAAGCAGGATCCTAAATTTTGTTGGGGTTCATCCTGTTGGTAGAGGTATAATAAAACCAACTCAGGTCTGTTTAGACTGCGGATTCTGACTTGCCAGCCAACTGTACATGAACGTTACAGAGTAAACTTTGGATATCAGAGGGCAGAGCACTCTTGCAAAATTCTGAACACCACTGGTGGCAAATAGCAGGGGAGTTTAGGAATCCTAGGGGAATACTGGGAAAGTATATTGAAGGTCTTGCCACGATTTGTCTTGGTCTTTAGGAGCAAGTGGGGTAGAAAAGAAGTGTTGGCAATGTTTTAGACAGAATACCAATGACATCAGTCGATACAGTGGTTTCCATTACAGTCACAAGTTCTGGAACAACCAGGACTACAACTGACCAGTTCAATCAGGAGCAACAATTAATCACTTGCTAATAATCCACTATAAAGCTCCAGCTTCCAGTAGTTCTTGTCACTGGCCATACAGTAATAGTTATATTGAAATGTTGCATCTTTTACTCACCCTGCTGCCTTTAAGTTTTCAATCAGGTTTGTTGTGTCTCTCCTACTGAGATATTATATTGTTTTGTTGAACCACACAAGGAAGGAGGAGAAAAGGGGTTCAGAAGGAACCTACATGTCCCACTAGCACTCTCTACATGCATCTCTACCTGAACAGGAGAATCACCTCTGGACTTTTTGATCATTCATAGTCCAAGCATCTAAAGTATCAATACCAATACTATATTCAACAGTGGAAGTCATGAAAATATACTGCTTTGAATTGGCCCAAAGGGCTTTATTCACAAAGGAGCATCTGTGGATAGAGGGCTTCCCTTCTGTGCTATGAATTCTACCCAATTCCCCTTTATTGAATCTAGCCCTCAGTCCACAGCACAGGGTTTGCTGATAACTTGGGAACCTGTATCCAAAAGCCTCCATAAAGTTTCCCAGCATACTTGGATGGGTATAGCCTTTAGGTCAGGGAGACCTCAATCAGACCCCTAATTACCTTTCTCCTGAAGACACCTGAAGTTGAGGAGGAAAAGGGTGGAAGGGAAGGCCATGGGAAAAGAGAGAGTAGCTGTGTGCCCCTAAGATACATTGTTTTAAGTCTTAAATTAACAAAACTGGCCTCCAGAAGAAATAGAGTATCTGAATAGATCTATATTAAGAAAACAAATTGAATGAATAATTTAAAAATCTTCCCACAAATCAAATCCCAGGCTCCAGTAGCTTCACTGACGAATTGTATCAAACATTGAGGAAAGAAATAATGTCACTCCTAAACAAACTCTTTCACAAAATAGAAGAAAAGGGAACACTTCCCAAGGTGTTTCACGAAACCTGTATTTCTGTGATACCAAAGCCAGAATAATTCTTTTCACAAAGAAAGAAAGTTACATACAAATGTTACATACAACATGTATTGCTCTATGCACTACAATGCAACAGTTCTTAAAAATATTGGTAAATTGAGTCCAGCAACATACAAAAAGGATTATACACCATGAACAAGTGAGGTTTATCACTGGTTGGCTTAACATCCCAAAATCAATTAATGTTTTGCTGTATTAACACAACAGACCAAAATCACATTATAATAGTAAGAGATTCATAAAAAGCATTTGACAAAATCCAACACTCATTCATGATTTTTAGAAAACTTAAAAAAAAAAAACAGGGATAGAAGGGATCCTCCTCATTTTGATAAAGGGCGACTTCAGCCTACTGCACCAGTCCTTTGTCTTTGCTACAATTACCATTTAATATTTGTTAAGTTGGTTGATTAAAAATACTATGTCAGTTATATAATTAGTGGCTTCTCTAATTGTTTTTTTACAGATGCTGTTGCGATCACCTGGATGGATAGAGTAATCCCTTCCATGCAATGGGCCATTTCAATTGGTGTTTCTTCCTCAATAGTTAGCTCCCTTAACTGTACCGTATTTTCAACATCAAGGTTGTGGTATATGGCAAGCCAACAGGGCCAGCTACCTTTGATCTTCTCAACTCTCAATATCCAGTCCTGTCCAATTGTAGCTGTGATTCAGATGCTCATCTTTGCCTCCATTTTAATTATACCCTCAGACTTAATCCTTTTAATAAACTACGTGGGGTTCACAGACTGGATTCAACTTGGTCTAATGATGACAGGCTTGCTTAAACTGAGATACCAGGAGCCCCACCTATCCAGACCTTATAAGGTAAATCAAACCCCAAAAATTAAAAAAATTCCCTTCATCTTTCTAAGACGCATTATGTACTTTTAGTACTTTTTTTCTCATATCTGCACATAAAATCTTTCTAGCCCATGGTCAGACCATTTTAGGAATACCCAATCTAGAGAACAGATTTTATACTTTCTGGCTCATGAGAGTCTTAGACCATTTTCAATTTGAAATCTCAGGAGAGAAAGCACTGGACTGGTCCTTGTTAGAAAAAGCAGAGGACCCTTAGGCTTTTTTATATTATAATACAACTAGTGAAATTTGAGTCAAAAGGGACTGTACATGGGGTGTATGATGTTTGTACTAGGTCTCAGTGGAAGTGATTGACCAATGTCCAGGGCCAGTGATTCCGTGAGTGCCCTCTGAATGATACTACTTTAGATGACGTTGTAGGCTTGCCCAGGATTTTTCAAGCTTCTCACCTCAAATGTCTATCAGTGTATAAGGCTCCAGCTTTAATGGCCAATGTAAAAGAGCTACACTCTAGACATTTGTGAGGAGTGCAATCACAAACTCATTCATCTCTCAGAAGCTTAGCTCAGAGGCAGGACATCTATGGGAGACGGACAGAGGGATCAGCATTCTGCCTGTTCCTCAAGCTACCGAAAACTTTCTCTATGTGAACTACATCTGAAATGCTTCACATAAGCTGTTGGAAGATTTTTTTTTATTCTAATTGTCTACTGTAGCCCATTCATCTATATTGCAGATTTACCCAAACCACCTCTGGCAACTCATCCCTGTATGTACTGCAAGGAGATTGATATATTTTTATGTTGTACAACTGTCTCTCTATGTAGACTCATTGAAGAGTATTCTTTCTAATATTTGTATCAGAAATACTTGTGTTTCTAGGCAGATTATTTAGTTTTCTTTACAAATACTCAGGCTTTGTAAGACCATGCTTCCCCTCAGGCTAGAAAGTTTTAAGCTGACTTAGTGGTTAGTCATTAACTTGTAAATGCATGATTGCTATACAGCATTTTTTATTGTTAGGCCTATGTGTTTTTTTAATGTGTTTTTTAATTGTTTAACAAGCAATCTTTGCTCTATCAATGAACCATATTCTAAAAGCATTCAAGGGCCCCCTTTTACAATGTACCTTACATGTAAGGGAAAAGGAGTAACAGAATTCCCACAGCTATACCTCAGCAGTACACAAAGATAGAGGGTAAGCTAGAAAGTTAAAAAAAAGAAAACCAACACAGTTTAGAGCTAAGATTTTCAAACTCTCCTGTGAAAAAGAATAACTTTGAAATGTCTTTCATAAATTCAGACTCCTGGACATCATCCCTGGCAACTCTAATTCTTAGTTTGAGGACCAGAAATCCATATTTCAAAATAGAAAAAAAAAAGGGAAAGATAATGATAATCTTGCATCTGAGCCATTTAATGATTCAATAACTACGTGCTAAGCAGCTGCTATGAAGGGTGGAAGGCACGATGTGTAGATAAGTTGGCCGTTAATAACGCCATCAACAACTTCATAGTCTAACAGGGAAGAGAAGATAGTTACATGAGATGCAGTAATAGGCAATAATGAGCAGCATTTAACTGAGGATTCATTGTCCGCAGGTACTGTGCTTTCATTACATATTTAACTGTATGTGCTTGTTTATTCTTTAATCGTCCAAATTACTTTGAAAGATACATTCTTAAGGCCCATTTTTAAAAATTCTTTTTTAAGGGGGAGGTAATTAGATTTTTATTTATTTATTTTAATGGAGCTACTGGGGATTGAACCCAGGACCTCATGCACACTAGGCACATGCGTATACCCCTGAGCTGTACCCTCCTTCCTTCAAGGCCCATTTTAAGGGAAAAGTGAGGATAAGAGAAAGTGAATCCAAACTCTGTGGTCCTTCTATGCTAAAAATGTGCCAAAATGAATTATATATGGGTAATATATTAGGTTATAAATGGATACTATATTAGGTTAAGGTGCAGAAAACATTCATTTTGACATTGCTTGAGATAGAAAAGACAGAAAAATTGGGGGTGAAAAAATGCTTTATGGTAACAGTATGGAATGTTTCATAATGTCTTCATTCAAGAGACCTGAATGGGCAAGTAGCATGGACTGATGAAAAACTCAGCGAGTTTCAGCAAAAGAATAAAATTACTAAGTAAAAGCCTTCAGTTCTGCTATTTCACACCCCAAAGAGACTACCAGTAGATTATTTTCTCTTATATAAACCTCAGGAAGACCTGTTAAAAATTTCTTATCAATGAAACCAACTTCCTCCCTGTTAAACAAATGTTTGTAGACAAAATGTTTTACATTATTGTTTATAATAACCTCCAAGTCCACTCTAATACAAATTTATGCTTGTTCTCAGGTACGTTTGCCATTTGTATTCGGAACCATAGCCGTGTCTTTGTTCTTGGTTTTGACACCAGTTATCAAGTCTCCTCAGATGCACCATATCTACGTTCTTCTGTTTATCCTCAGTGGACTTTTGTTTTATTTGCCTTTTGTTCACTTCAATTTGGGTTCTACATATTTCAACAAGATAACTTGCTTTTTACAGTTACTATTAAATGTTTCACCTGCTGATGACACTGATGAATATATTTCAACAGAAGAAACTCTACAGAAAAACCCACCTGAAACTCCAGCAAAAAAAGAATAAGTTATGCATATTGGATGAATGACTGATTTATTAAAAGCATCTTTCTTTTTCAACCAGAGGAATACTCCTTATATGTGTATACGTGTGCTGCGCATGTAGAACACAACCAGCACAAGACGCTTAATGCCCGGAACTTTCACATCTTAACTCTCCTTGTTTGTAACTGAAGCCTTTTACTTCCCCCCAATAAAGCGTGCTGATCCCAGTCCTCCGAGGCTGGAGTAGATGTCCCGTTTTTGTGCATTGATGCTTCTGAGCTTATTATGTCACAGTTCACACTTGTTTTTACTTGTCAGTTAACTTTTTTCCCTAAAGACAGTGAGCTCCTCTAAGGAAGAGATTGTTCCTTATTCTTTTTTTTTCATTAAAAAAAATTTCATTCACTTAAATTTGTATACACACCCCCAAGACAAGTGTGTAGATAAGAACAGACATCTTAAAAAATAATGTCTGATGGATGGATGAGGGAATAAGTAAATGAACAGCAGCTGTTCATCTCCCTTGATACTTTGCCTCAGTTTGGGTTCTTTGCAACACCTCAGAAATATCCCATCATTGATTGCAGCTCTGTGTTTTGGTGTGACTGAGGCTGGAATGCTTTATAGAGATAGCACCAAAGGACAGCCTGCACGATCTCTTACCAATTATCTATCCTCTTTCACACCTTAACTGACTTCTCTGAAACTGCTTCTGTCAATATGCCCTTAACAGGGTCAACATAAATGTCCCCATATTCAACACACTGGATACTGATGACTGGACATCACTATTCCAAACATAATTGCAAACCACTTTTAGTGATAGCTTTGAAAGGATTCAAGCAAGATGAAAATTAAATCCTAGAGAAGGCAAAAAGGTACCAGAGAACCTAGGCTAAGACAAAAACTTTTGAAGACAAAATTGGGTCTAGCATATATATTTGGACTAGCTTACTACAGGAAAAAACACATGTAGGCTTGTAATGACCTAGTAAATGATTAATAAATCAGAGCCCATATCTTCCTTTCAAATGTTGTCTCAGTGAGGTTTTGGACAAAATGTGTCTGGCAAAGAAATTCACAAATAGCAGGTTTCTGAAGGGCAGATAGCCTATATTCTGTTTGGAAGTTGATTCAAATGCTCTACAATGCAGGCCTTTGAGTTAAATTTTGATGTTTTATATAATGATAAATAAGGAGTCTGCTGAGATTTACAAATGTTAGCCACTATATATAAAAATAGATTTTAAAAAGTTTCTGCTGTATAGTACAGGGAACTATGCTTATTATAATAACCTTCAATGAAAAAATATGAAAATGAATATATGTATGTGTTTGCATGACAGGGACATTGTGCTGTACACCAGAAATTGGTACATTGTAACTGACGGTACTTCAATTTAAAAATAAGGACTCTGGTTTGTAGAACACGAGTCAAAGGAAAACACGACATCTAACACTTTCTGCAGACGCAAAATACCTTACAGGCACAAGGCTGGCCGACTACAGATGGTCTTGTAGATTCTGGACATCCCAGGAAGATAAATCTGGCTGTGCATGGGACAGATGGGACTGGATACACCAAGCGTGTCACTCTAGGAGAGAGACCTGATAGCCCGCCACCTCACACTTCTACAGAGCGGTTGGGAAAGGGTAAGGGTCATCTGACTGTAGAAAGACTCTAAGCTTGGCAGCTGGTGTCAACGCAGCAGGCACAAGCAAGTACAAACTAGTCCCAAACACAAACTAGTTTATTACTCCATGGTTCCTCGTCACCCTCAGGTCTCACTGGCTTATTAAAAAGAAAAGGAGATGTTTAGGGTTTATATGGAATAAGATGTTCAAAAGAGGCATTGTCCCTTTCAATTTCCCTTTAAACTGCCTTTAAGGAGGCACTTTCCAGGTTTCTGATACATCCTCTGCTGATCAAAGTCTCTCATTCCACCCACAAAGAGCCAGCCCATCCTTTCCGTGGGGTAGTATCCAGTAATCCTCAATCAAGACAACTGAAAGCCCCCAGCCAAAGGGTAGGTATGGAAACAACATCAAAATAGTAATCATGACCCAAATCTCTCAGCCATCGGTAACATTCATAGTCCCACAGCACAAAAGAGAAATTCATTTACTGTGACCTTTCTACAATTTAGGAACAGTAGTCATTAAAGATTCTATGTTGGTAAGATTAACATTACATGGGATTCTCCACCTTTTCAATACACTTGAATTAAATGTCCATCGATAGATGGCTGGATAAAGAAGTTGTAGTATATAGAGATACAGATATAGATAGATATAGATATAGATATAGATATAGATATAGATAGATAATGGACTACTACTCAGCTATAAAAAAAGTATAAAATAGTGCCATTTGCAGCAGTATGGATGGACCTGGAGATTGTCATACTATGTGAAGTAAGAGTAAGTCAGAAAGAGAAAGAAAAATATCATATGATATCACTTATATGTGGAATCTTTTAAAAATGACACAAATAAACTTATTTACAAAACAAAAACAGACTCACAGACATAGAAAACAAACTTACGGTTAGCGGGGGTTGGGGGAAAGAGGGGTTGGAGGGATAAATTGGGAGATTGGGATTTGCAGATAATAACTACTATATATAAAATCGGTAAACAAGGTCCCACTGTATGGCACAGGGAAGCTGGAAGAAGCAAAGAACAAATTTTTCCCTCAGAGCAGCTGGAGGAAGTATGGCCCTGCCAAACACCTTGATTGCAGCCCAGTGAAATTGATTTTGAACTTTTGGCTGCAGAATTGTGTGAGAGAATAAACATGTTATTATAAGCCACAAAGTTTGTGGTAATTTGTGACAGCAGCCCCCCAAAAACTTACATATAAAGTGTTTGCTCAAAATACTCATGCAATTTCACTAATATGAGAAATGCTATGAAATGAAGCTTTTTTAAAACTCATATACTAGATATTTTCACATGTCCAAGTACACAGATGTATGACTATTTTGAAATAGCTTACCATATAGAGAAAACTGAAAATGTAAGCTCCCAACTGAGAGAAGATACTCCTTCTGCTACTCCTCCTAAAATCATCCCAAAATATCAAGATTTGTCATCTAACCTCCAAGATGGCCCAAGTACTTCTCACCTCTTGACATCCACACCCTCAGATAGCCCCCTTCCACACTGAATCAGGGCTGCTCTTGGGCAACAACATATGGAGGGAGCAGTGGTGTGTGACCAAGGCTAGATCAGAGATGGCTCTGCTGCTGAGGCTTCATCCTCTTGGATGGTTGAGATATTGTTCTCTGGTCAAAGCCAAAGTCCTTGTTAGAAGAACAATCAAGCAGTCCCACAGAGAAACAAAATGCAGAAAAACCAACATGCCAATATCAATGTGATAGCCATCTCATGGCTACCCTGGAACTGGATTCTCCAACATCAGGCAAGGTTCACATGCTATAATCCAGCCAAGACCTGACTGCAACTCATGAGAGACCCTAAGCCAGAACTGCCCATCCAAGCTACTCCTGAACTCCCTTTTCTTTTCTTCCGTTTTAAAATTTTATTGTGATAAGTACTTCATATAAAATCTATCTGTTAACCTATTTTTAAGTAGACAATACAGTATGATTATCTATGGCACAACGTTGTACAGTCAGTCTCTAGAATGTATTCATCTTGCATAACTGAAATTTTATACCCATTGATTAGCAACTTTCTGTCCTCCCTGCCCCCAGCACCTGGCCACTACAATTTTATTCTTTGGTTTCGTGAGTTTGATTTTATGATCTGCTTTGCATACCGCATATAAGTAGAATCATTCAGCATTTGCCCTTCTGTGACTGGCTTATTTCACTTAGCGTAATTCCCTCCAGGTTCCTTCGTGTTGTTGAACATGGCAAGATTTTCTTCCTTTTTAAGACTGAAAAATATTCCATTCTCTGTACATATCACTTTTTTATCCATTCATACATCAGTGGGCATTTACGCTGTTTCCATATTTTAATACAACAAACATGTATCTCTTCGAGATCCTGATTTCAATTATTTTGGATAAATATTTAGAAGGGGATTCCTGGATCATATGATAGTTCTATTTTTAACTTGTTGAGGAACTTCCATGCTATTTTTCTAAGTAGCTGCACCATTTTACATTCCCACCAAGAATGAACAAAAGCTCCAATTTATCCACATCCTCTCACCATTTGTTGTCCTTTGTTTTTTGGTAATAGCCATCCTAGAGAGTATAAGGTGATATCTCACTGTATTTTTTGTATGCATCTCTTTGATGATCAGTGACATCGAGTATCTTTTCATGTACCACTTTGCCATTTGCATGTCTTCTTTGCGAAAGTGTCTGTTTAGATCCTTTGCCCATTTCTAAACTGGGCTATTTGTTATTTTACTATTGAATTGTATGAGCTCCTTAATATATTTTAGATATTAACCCCTCATCTAGTTTGCAAATACGTTCTTCTGTTCTACAGGTTGCCTTTTCGCCTGATAATTTTCTTTGCTGTACAGAAGCTTTTTAGTTTGATGTAGTCCAACTTGTCTATTTTTGCTTTTGTTACCTGTGCTTTTGATGTCACATTCATGAAATCATTGCCAAGATCAATGTTATGAAGCTTTTCCCTTATGTTTTCTTCTAGGAGTTATACAGTTATAGGTCCTATATTTAAGTCTTTAGTCCATTTTGAGTTGATTTTGTATATGGTGTGAGAAAAGGGTCCAATTTCATTATTTTACATATAAATACACAACTGTCAACTTTCCCAATGTCATTTGTTGAACAGATCATCCTCTCACCATTGCATAGTCTTGGCATTCTTATCAAAGATCAGACTACATATGTGTGGATTTGTTTCTAGGCTCTCTATTTTATTACATTGTTCTATATGTCTGTTTTTATGCCCGTACCATACTGTTTTAATTCCTGTAGCTTTGTAATATACTTTGAAATCAGGTAGTATGATGCCTCCAGCTTTGTACTTCTTTTTCAAAACTGTTTTGGCTATTTTTGAGGTTTTTTTGATTCCATCAGAATTATAGAATTGTTTTTCTATTTCTATAAAAACTGCTAATGATGTTTTGACAGGGATTGCATTGAATCTATAGATAGCTTTGGGTAGTATGGACATTTATTAATATTAAGTCTTCCAATCCATGAGCACAAGATATCTTTCCATTTATTTGTGTGTAATTTCTTTCATCAGTATGTTGTAGTGTTCACTGTGCAAGTCCTTTACTTCTTTGTTTAAATTTATTTCTAATTATCCCATCGTTTTTAATACTGTTGTAAATAAGACTGTTTTCCAATTTCCTCTGCAATTAATTGGTCATTATGTATAGAAACATAACTGGTTTTTGTATGTTGATTTTTTTATCCTGCACGTTTAATGGAAGCAATCATTAGTTCTAACAGCTTTTTTTGGTGGAGTTTTTTGGGTTTTCCACCTATAAGGTCATGTCATGTTCAAGCAGAGACAATTGTACTTCTTTCTTTCCAATTTGGATTTTTTTTTTATTATTATTTTTTGTTGGCTAACTGCTCTGGCTAGGACTTTTAGTACTATGCTGAATAAAAGTGCTGAGATTGGACATCCCTGTCTTCTTCCTGATCTTGGTGGAAAAGTGTTCAATTTTTAATCACTCAGTATGATATTAACTATGAGCTTGTCATGCATGGCCTTTATGATGTTGAGATAATTTCCCTCTTTTCCTAGTTTTTATCGTAAAGAGTGCTGAAACTTATGTACATATCTCAGTGAAAAAAGAATTGAATTTTATCCAATGTTTTTTACATCTATTGAGATAATCATAATTTTTATCCTTAATTTTTTATGTGGTGTATCACATTAATTGATTTGTATATTTTGAACCATTCTTGCATACTAGGGATAAATCCCACTTGGTCAAGGTGGATGATCCTTTTAATGTGCTGTTGAATTCAGTTTGCTAGTATTTTGTTGAGAATTTTCATCTGTGTTCATCAGGGATATTCGCCTACAGTTTTCTTTTGTTGTTGTTTCTTGTCTCATTTGGTATCAGGTTAATGTGGCCACACAAAATGGGTTATGAAGTGTTCTATTTCCTTCAGCTTTTGGGAAGACTTTGAGAATTGGCATTTATTCTTTAAATGTTTGGTAGAATGTGCTACTGAAGCCATCTAGTTCTAGTCTCTTCTTTGTTGGGAGGTTTTTGACTAATGATTCAATCTCCTTACTAGTTATAGGTCTTTTCAGATTTTATTTTTATTTTTATTTCTTCATGATCCAGTCTTGATAGGTTGTATATTTCTAAGAATTTATCCACTTCTTCTAAGTTATCCAGTTTGGGACATACAACTGTTCATAGTTGTCTCTTATGGTCCTTTGTGTTTCTGTGGTATCAGTTATAATGTCTCCTCTTTCATTTCTGAACTTATTTATTTCAGTCTTCTCTCTTTCTTTATCAAGTGAAAGTTTTTCAATTTTATGTTTTCAAAAAATCCAGCTCTTTTCTATTGTTTTGCTAGTCTCTATTTAATTTTTCTGCTCTGATCTTTGCAATTTCCTTCCTTCTGCTAAGTATGCCCCCCCTTTTCAGGTTCCTTGAGGTATAATAGGAAGGCTGTTTATTTGATATTTTTTTTTTCTTAACATAGGCATTTATCATGAACTGCTTTTGCTGCACTCCATACATTTTGGTATGCTGAGTTTCCATTTTTGTTCATTTCCAGATTTTTCAAAATTTCCTTTTGATTTCTTCTTTGACCCACTGGTTGTGGAAGATTTTCCACATACTTGTGAATTTTACAGTTTTCCTCTTGTTATTAATTTCTAGTTTCATAACACTTCAGTAGGAAAATATACTTGGTAAAATTTCAGTCTCTGAGTTGTGTTGCCCTGGGTGAAAGATGACGTGGGTAAAGTCAAGATGTTTGTCTTACCTTCTTTGATGCATGCAATCTTAGAGGTGTTTTTTTTTTTTTTTCACTCTAACAGTGTGCTACTTCTCCACTGGACTCCTGGAATTCCACAAAGGCTCTCTCATCCATGGTTAATTACATCAGTGTTCTTTTAAGAAAGATGGTAGAAAACTCCTATTCCACCATTTTAATGATAAAACTCCCCTTTTAGTTAGTTATAATTCTAACACATTAGCCGCAGGTCAGAGTTTAGCTCCAGGTCCAGTTCAAAATTCTTTCAGATGACCTAGTATTCAGGCTTTCTAAGCTAGTCTATTCTTATCTAAGAGGCTTGCATTGGAATCAGGGGCATAGCACTGAGACACCAAAACAAAATTCCATTGCTCCTTGAATGAATAATTCACCTAGGACATGGTAAGCATTCAACAAAAATAATCAAGTGAGCTCAGAATGTTTAAGTCACTTTCTTTTTTTCTATATGTTATAATGAAGCCACTTTAAAAGATTATGTAAGAATTTATCTTTTATAAATGGCCTCTTTTTTTTAATAGGAGACCTGAAATACCTATTGAAAATATCCCCAAACGTGTGGCTACCCTTATGACATTGTATTTCTTATTGGTTAACAGTAAATAGCAACACCAGAAAGACACTCTTTTGTCTCCAAAGGATACACTTTTTCAGCTGATTTTGCAAGAGGAGCAACTTTGCTCACTTGAATGTGAAACTTACATTCTTTCCATTAAACTACAACTTCTTGTCTTGATACTCATCTACAAAGTATTATTTCAGTTAAATAATATCATTGTTACACCTCCAGAGGAGACTTCACCCAGAACTGCTGATATTGTCCTTTGTTAATTAGCTGTGGCTTGTTCAGTGGCATGGATAATTTTTAAACAATAATTGCTGTGTGAAACATTTTAACTGTGGCCTTAAAAGAGGTCACAGAATCATAGAATACCTCACAAGTTAATAATTTCTGAAACCAAGTTAGGTTCAATAAATAAAATGCTTGCGGAAGAATGAGATGGCTAAATTAAGGGAATGTCACCATTTGGGGAGACTTCCAGGAACATGGAAGAAAAGTGTAAAGACACAGCAACCCATGTGAGAGTTTAAAATTATTTTTTAAATTATATTTCCTTTTTTAAAAAAGGAAAAGAGCAAAAGCATGCAACTCCTGAGGGTAATAGGATTCTTCCAAGGAAACATTTTGATATTTATTGCCACAACAGGAGCAGGAATCTTTGTGTCTCCTGGAAAGGTATTAAAATATTCCCTACTGAACAGAGCTGTCTCCCTGAGTACTTGGGCTACTTGTGCTGTGTTGATGGTGACCGCCACCCTCAGGCACACAGAGCAAGGGACACCTTCCCTAGGAGTGGAGCAGCGTATTATTTTCTCAAAAGACCTCTTGGATCCTCTGTTGCTTTCCTTAGTCTTTAGATCAGACTTTTTGTTTATCCCTTTAGAATGGCTGCTCAAACATTGCTCTCTGGCTATCTATTTCAGTGTTTCTATGCCAGGTTCTAGGTGTCCATGGAGCATAGATGGGGAAGCAGGAGCCAGTAGAGGTATAGTGACAGAGGACTATAAAAAAAAAATTTGTAAATTAATTTTATTGTTTACTTATGTGAGCAGTTTCTCATTGATGGTGCTGATGAAAATAATCAATAAATAATCTATAATAGGAATAGAAAAGAGTTTTCTTTGAGCCAAACTGAGGACAATAGCCTGGAAGAGAGCCTCTCAGATAACTCTGAGGAACTGCTCTGGAGAAGCTTGGTTTTCAGCACAGTTTTATATATCTCGTCAGAACAAAGAATATTAAACAAGTCAGGGAGACATTTTTTCAAGGTTTCAGAAAAAAAAAAACAGATCAGCATGTTCATGGAGAGTCAGTACGGCCTTGGCACCTCGGAAGGGAGCCTTATCATGAAAAGAGTACCAGCATTGGTGTCCCAGGAAGGGAGACATTTAATCTTTATTTTTAACATTGATATGCTTTACTTCTGGTCAATGCACACTTTTCTTTAATAATTAAAGAAGCTGTACAGTATATGTTTGATAGACCACAAACAGGCTGTTCTAGTTAGCATAAAGTTCAAGTTAACCTACGAATAAGCCAAAATGACTTTTCCATTCCTCAATATGTGAAAATTTCTTTTATTAGTGACCATCAAGAACTTGAAGAGAACATAATTAAAACCTTTTGAATAAAATTTTAGTCATTTCAAATATAAAAATCTCTTTTTCACCTTCAAAATTAATGTTCGGAACCATTTACATTTTAGAATAATTTCATCAAGTTCCATAAAAGATTCTGTTGTGATTCTTGTGATGGAATTTTATTTGAAGCATATTTGGAGAGAAGTGACATTTTTATAATAATGATTATGCTTTCTCCTGATTAAACTTTTGGTGGGAGGGGAGTCTTTCTATAAACTTCACTTTTCTGCACAAAATTTTGCACATTTTCTGTTAGACTTTTTCCACAGCTTACAATTTTTGTTGCTATGTTTACTAGAAAACCCAAGGGGATCTATGGAGAAAATCATATTCTCCACAAATAGAAGCAGCTTATCTCTTCTTTTTAAATTCTTAAAACATATTTCTCTTTCTCATAGCATTGGTTATAGTTCATTTTAAAAGAAGAACAGGAATCCTTCTTTGGCTCATGACTCTAATGAGAATACGTCTAATGTTTCATATAAAGTATGATATTTGCTGTAGGTGTTTGGAAAATGCTCTTTAGCTAAGACATCATGGTCTACTCTTAACTTGCTAAGATTTTAATTATGAAAGAATACTGAATTTACTGAATAACCTTCAGCTTCTTTAAGATAATGTTTTTCTTGTTAAGAAGGTACGGTATATTTTGTTCTTTTTTTTTTTTTTTTTTTAGTTCAATGAGTCTCCCCTCTTTTTTTCTATTAGTCTAGCCAACAGTTTGCCCATTTATTTTCATGAAATCAACTCTGTTTTGTAGATTTTTCCCATGGTTTTTCTAGTCTGTTTCTCTTTCTTCTGGAGCCCAGAGTCTCTGACTCCCTCTGGTGTCCGACCGCTGTAACTAACCAGGGGCCAGGGCGGGAAGGCAGCTCCTCTGATCTCCCTGCTTTCCTGGGAGAAGCCTCACATCCTGTGCCTTCTTCAAGCTAGCAGAGCTGGGTCTGGGTGCACAGCAAGCCTCTTTGCCTTTGTTCTTAGATGGACCCCAAATTCCACAGATTTTAATATGGGTTGCTTTGATTATCATACAGATATAAACTGTAATTAAAATTTATTTAGGAGTATGATTATTAAATGCCAAGCTACAAAACCTTTATTTTGGATGGGAGCTTCATTATTTCACTCAAATATATGTTACTGTCGTCAGTGAATGTGTCCCATATGACAACAAACTTTTTTGAGATTTGTCGTGATTTTTTTGTAATCTGGTGAATGTTTTATTTTATTACAATAAATTTTTTTACTACTCATGTTCACATATATGTACACTCATGGACATGAGTAAATAGAGATATTAGAGAATAACAGCAGTGTCTTTCTCTAGTAGTAAGATTACAAGTGATTGTTATTTCATTTTCTTATACTTTTCAACATTTTCCATATGTAGCATATACTATTTTCATCAGAAAAAAATTTAATTCCAAAAATTATGTTTCCAAATAATATAGTAATGAATTTTTATAACAACAAGATGTTAATAATATGTTAAATTATGTTTAACATAATTTAAGGATACAGCATAGTATAAGGACTATATTAGAAAATATTTCACCAAAATTTAAATTTTTAAGAACTAGTTATTTTTGAAAAAAGTCCAATTATCTGGCTATTCATTTTTTGAAAAGACCTAATTCTCCAAATATTCTGGATAGATAAAGTAAAACACCAACAAAACACAAATTGTAAAAATATTGTATTTGCTATAAATCTTGACAGAGAAATGTATAAACAGCGTGTGTTTGCAGGGGGTGGTGTACCCAACTAAGTAAGTATAATTCAGGAGTAATGGAAGTTTTTTCAAGGCCAGAAGTCACAAAAGGGACTGATCTGATGCAACTATACCACTGACCTGATGTTCGGCACTGTGATCTGAATGTATTACGTCATCATAAAATTTTTAAAGCTTTGGATTTTATTTTGAAAAAAGCTTACATATGCTTTATACAGTTAAAAAGCAAAATGATGGCTTACTGTATCTTGTCTGAAACATTAGCATTAAAGTGCTAGTTGATTCTAACAAAAAAAGACAAATGCAAATTACAGAATGTAATACCACCATTACATTTTGATCTCACAGGAATGTGGTAAGACACAAAAGGATATTCAAAAACTATAAAGATGAAGAAAAAGAAGAAACAACTATAGTTGCCTTATACCCTGCATCCAAAGTAGTAAACAAAGTTTATAACATCTATCTTATTCACTTCGCCTCAGGTACCTTCCTCTCTCATCAGTCCCACCCCTTTGTCCAGGCCTTCATTTTTCTCATCTGGTTTCCTGCAACTGTCTCCTAATATATACACCCACTCGCCAGTCTTTTCCCTCCAAGGCAGCCTCCACTCAGTTTCTAGACATAATGTTGTAAAACTCAAATCTAATCCTGTCAGTTCCTTGCTCCGCCATCCCATTTTCTTGCATCTCCTAATCTCACTCTCACAGTTGCTGCAACCACCACATCATCACCCCACCACCACCTTCCTTAAGACCAAATATCAGCTCCTAAGCTGACCATTGCAGGTTCTCCAAGATCTGATTCGAGCCTAACTTTCTATCCTAATCTCTTACCTCCTCAGGCACACACACACACACACGCTTACCACACATCAGCCTTTCTAAACACCTTAACATTTCCAGAATAGACACTATTCTCTGTGCCTCCCCAACAGTGACACCTCACTGCCCCCCCGCCTGACTGCCTATCTCATGCTTGATGGCACACTAGTAAGACTGATTCCAAATCTATTACCCATTTTGCACCCATGAGGACTTCACAGATCCCATGGAAAGCAAGAAGAGCAAGGCAGGCTGAAGTGCAGTTTAAAAGTACAAAATATGAAATAAAACTGCAAAGTGGAGTCATTGAAAAGTGTCGATTACAGATTATTTAGAATATGAATGATAGGCTTTTTGAATTTTAGAACTGAGATCTATAGAAACTAACCAATTTTGTTTTTACAGAAAAAGAATTAGAAGTAAATCTGGAGGTTTCTAAGCATTTGTGATTTTAACTGGCAAACACTATAAACATAAATTCATCGAATTATCATTTTGAAAAGACAAGCAATATTTAAGTGCTGAGGAAACCCAGCTACAATCTACAATTTTTAACCTCTAAACTATAATCAATGTTTTGATTGATTAGTTAAGATAATTATGATGTCCATAATTAGGAAGAAAGATGCAGTACATTTAATATCATCACAGAATAATTTGTTTCTTAAATCAGTTATTTGTCTTGGGTTAGACTACAATACTTATCCTCATTAAAAAAAAATCTCTATTTTAATAGCTATTCAGTTATAGTGTTAGTGACCTACCAGTCATCTAATTCTACATGACATATCTCTGCCAGAATTTACTGACTTAAAACACAGCCCCTATTTATTTCTATTATTTGGCAATTTGGGCTGGGTTCAGCTAAGTGCTTCTGTGTGTCCTTAGCTGTGGTGACTTGTTTCTGCTCTATGTAGCTTGCTCAAACGGCAGCTCAGGCAGTCTTCCAAGAGAGGGAGCCAAAGTATGCAAGATGTCTTGAGGCCTGGCGCTAGACATCTTGCGACTAACACTAGAATTCCAATGAATTCTATTGGCCAAAACAGAAAGTCACATGTAAGCCCAGAATCAAGGAGCCCATAAAGAGTTTATACCTCCATCTCTTGTTGGAAGGAGCTGAAGACACATGGCAAAGCATGTAGTTATAGGAAACAGGGAATTGTGGCAACAAGCTTTAGAACATGATAGATACATCTAAACAACAGGAGACTAATGACAGTTAAGTTCGGCAGTATCTTCAATGTTAGGTTAGAAAGTTAGGCCTTTATTTGATGACTAATGTTGACATGCATAATCGATAAACAATCTATAATAAGAATAGAAAAGAGTTTTATTTGAGCCAAACTGAGAACCATAGCCCAGGAGACACAGATTCAAAAAGCACCTGAATTATGTTCTGCTGGGCTACAGAATAGGGGAAGCTTATTACATAAGTCATTTGTCAAGAAGTAGGCTTGAGGCTGGCAAGAAGTAAGAGTGCTTGTTAAGCAAGGATTGGTTGGGGTCTGAAATGGTTGTATATTTACAAGGGGAGACCTTGAGACCATAAAGTTGCAGATGGCAGCTACTAGCTGATATTGTTTTGAAAACAGCAGTTGGTGTCCTTGAGTTTGAGAAAATTCAAGTTCTCAATGATACGGGAATGTGTCTGAAACCACATCCACTATGGCCACCTAGCCCAATTTTGAATGCTTGAACCGCAGTTACTCCATTTTGATTTTTAAATGCATTTCTTTTTTTCAATGGTTAAAGCAGGTGTATAATGCATGTATGACATAAAATAGGCTGTTCTAGTTGGCATAAAGCCAAATCATATATAACCCAGAATGACTTCCCCATACCTCAGCATGTGAAAATTTCTTCCATCCCTAATCAGGAACCACTACGGATTTCAGTTCAGGACAATGACAGGTTCAGAGTTGAGATATACCTTTTTTCTTCTTTTCAAAATATTCCCATGACTCAGAGAGCCATCTAACCAGGAAGGTTCTTTGACCTTATCTGGGTATTGCTCCCCACCCCCACCCCCCCAGAATACCATTCAGTCCCAGACACCGCATAGCCTAGCAAGACTTTGCTCAGTCATCAGTACTTCCTTCTGGAAAACTTCCCCACCACCCACACGCCTATACAGTTGGCTTAAATGTTCCTGGGCTATTCCTAGCACTTGCTCTGCTGCACAGCAACTTTTGTTTCCTCCATTGACCTGTGAACGCTTCCAGGGACAAGAATGGGCTTCATCTTATTCCTCCTTGCATAGGGAAGTGCCTGGCACAAGGAAGGCATCCCACAGACGTTTGTGGAATCAACAGCAGGTGCAATGGCCTGTGGGGGAATAAGTTATAGGTATGTAAGGCTACAGGTCTGTGAAAACTGCTGTGAAAGCGCTTTCAGAAGTCAGTCGCCCACAAGGTAAAAATCACACAGAAGAGCCACATACCAGAGACCCATCCATTCCTCAACAATCACACACCAGGTAAGGTGTTTCGCTTTACGGCAAGTTCCAAGCATTGCTCAGTAGATACCGTAAAAGGGAGGGAAGCCCTAGGTGGGGAAGATGAAACTTCCGGCTTTGCGACACCGTCAGGGCGGGAAAGTGCCCGCTGTCGGTTGGAGGGAGGGTCCTCGCCCCGCCCCCTCGGGCCGGACTTCCGCGCAGCCGGAAGGCGTGGTCCGGGCCCTCAGACCCAGCGCTGGGCGCCGGTTAAGACCCCGCTCCCCGTCGCCGGGGCTATGGAGGCGCCGGTGGAGGCGGAAGTCGAGAATGAGGATGGCGACAGCAGCTGCGGGGATCTGTGCTTCATGGACAAAGGCCTGCGGAGGTAACGGGCGCTCCGCGGCCGGGGGCGGCCCGCGCACGGCCGGGCAGGGGCCCCGGTCGAGCGGGGGCGCGGGGCGGCTTCACCCGGGCCGCACACACAACAGACGTCTGGCTGTTGCCCGTCGATCTCCCCCGAGACTGTGCTGCCGAAATGCCGGGTCGAAGGAGCCCTCGCTCCTTTCCTCCGTGGACTTCTGCTCCACGTCCTTTCTACCAGCCTTTGACCATCTTTTCTTCGCTGGTTCTCCTTTCTTTACTGATCATTATTCTTTTGCTTGCTCTATAATTGCTTGTCTTCTCCCTCTTCTGTTCATTCTCTTACCTGGACGAAAAGTGGCAGTGCAGTATCCCTGGCAGCTTGAAGCGAGGGTTTGCTGCCCTTCATTGGTTTTGCTTCAGTTTTCTTTACTCTCATTTCAACTTTTCCCTTGCAGAGCACTGTGGTACATATATTCATATACGTTTTGAAAATACTAAACATATCGCGTGTAGTTAGTTCACCGTGTCCCTCTATCATGCAGCCCAAATTTGTTTACAGCATCCTAGGCTCTTGGTTCTGTGTTGCTAATTGGTCCAGGTCTACCTTTTCACGCTCACCTTTTACGTTTTTACAGTTACACTCTGTGATTAGCCATACCAAGCTACAGGCACTTCCACAGTAGGCTTCTGTGTGCCTTTGCACATACTGTTCCTCTGTTGCCTGCCCTCTGTGCACAGCTTGCTTATGATTAAAGCATCTTGTCCTGGATCTTGATCGAAAATTTGACAGAAAACCCCAGGAAGACGTTTTTCAAAGGAATATTCTTATTTAATAATAGCTACCATTTACTGAATGCCATCTATTTGTGCGTGTTACTTATCACTAATTCTCACAATTCTGCGAGGTAGTGATTTTACAAGTGACAAATCTGAGATCGGGATCTTTATAACTTTCCCACCTTCATACAGGTAGTGGATTAAGTTTGATTTTAAAACCATTTCTGTCTAATTTCACTATCTGCTTTTTCTACTACACCACATTATCTGCACAATACTAATTTCCAGAAACAAATGTTTCAGAAAATAAACAGCTGTCATTAAGAGCATGTGTTAACAGCATAAGGTCTGGCACTAAATAATAATTCAGTAAATGACACAAGCTCGATAACTGGAAAATATTCCAAACAGTCACATTTAGAGACTGCTAGTTTGAAACTTAGAAATGCTTTATCTTTTTCTGCCAGAGGCACTTCAGTCTGAAGACTGCATAGAGGATGTGCTGAATGACATATTCAAATTGTTTTTGTGTTTTAATTTTGAAATTGAGATTCTTAATGCTAACTGGGAAGCAAACCCAGATTCCTTGTTTTCCCGTTACTCCCTGACTGCCAGATTTCTCATTTTCCAGCTATCAGAGTTAAGAGTTCTTACAGCTTTACTTGTAGCTGCTACAGAACACAGAAAAGATGCCCATGACATTGTGTCCCCCAGTTCCAGCATCTCTGAATTATATGCACCTTTATTTATATTCCTGGAACTCTATCTTCAGGAGAGGTTCCAGTTAAAAAAAGCAGTAAGTGAGAGAATGAAGAAATGAGTTCCATTTAGAGGAGATGCATTCCAAATGTCAGCAAGGGAGAACAGGGGCTTTCACTACAAGTAGCAATAACTAGTGGTTTATTTTGAAGTCAATTACATTCTGGGTTAAAAAGATATTGCAGACAGTGAAGAAAATAAGGTTGTAAACTCCAGTGCCAGACCTGTATTTATACTGGCTCGACTAGGTACCTACTGCTTACAATTGTGAGGATTAAAAGAGCAGAGGAAACTGAGAATTAGAGAGGTTAATTCATTTACTCAACACAACAACAAAAAAAAAAGTGGTAGAGTACAGATTTGAACTAGGGTATTATGATTAGAGGGACTGACTTTAGAAATACTGCCTTCACTGTGTGCTGATGACTTTGTTTGTATATAAAGCTAGAAATAACCAACATCACTTGCATCTTTTGATCGGGCTCTTATTTATTTAAATGGTCCAAAATACTGGGTAATTGTAAGAAGCACTGTACCTTATGAGACATTTCAAGGCTACTGCAAGTAGGAAGGATTTCATTATATAATGAATAGAGCACATATTTACTATCTGCATGCTGTTTGGTTGATTTTAATTATTTGGTCATGATTTTTACATCCACTTTTTGCTTGTTTTTGATTATATATATTTTCTTTTATAGCATATCAGAGTTATCTTTAGATTCAGCCCTTCATGCCATCAATCTCCATTGCAATAACATCTCGAAGATCAAAGCCATTGATCATATTTGGAATTTACGACATTTAGATCTGTCATCTAATCAAATAAGTCAAATTGAAGGGCTAAACACACTGACAAAACTAAGCACTTTAAATTTGTCCTGCAATTTGATCACAAGAATAGAAGGTTTGTAAGTGATTTTCCTGTAATATTTTGCATAAGGGAGATGATTTAAGTCTATTTTTCATTTTCTTCCTAAAAGAATGAGATAAATATTACCGTAAACTTTCCAAATTGACCCTGAAACTCATTATACAAGAATTTTTCTTCTAGAAAAGTTACCAACTTTTTAAAAATTATTTTGCAAAATACTAATAAAATTGATTTCAGTATTATCAGACTGTAGATTCGCTTCAAAGCAGTCTGAAATAGTACTCTAATACTATATAGCTCTAATTAATTGATTATTTGACTCTTAAAAAGGCTTTATTTTATTTTGTTTTAGGACTTGAAGCACTAACTAATCTTACTAGACTGAATTTATCTTATAACCACATAAATGATCTTAGTGGTAAGTAGATACACTTCTGTTTTCTACAGTGCTGAATGTTTGCTGCATGTAATAAGATAGACTGAGCCCTGCATGTTGAAGAACTGAATAATCCAGTTTTTGACCAAAAATCTCTTCTAGAGAGTATTTTTCAGTCATAATTATTTTTTTTGTTGTTGTTGGTACCAAAGCTACAGCTGAATGAAAAACTAGGAATAAAAATTAGAGTAATCAGTAACAGAAAAAACTTGGTTAGAAAGGATCTATTTTCAGAGAACAATGTTTTAATCTTAGATAATCAGTATACTGTTACATAGAGAGGAACGGTTCCAACATAACTTTTTACAGTGATGAAGATACTCTGTGCTCTCTGGTATGGCAACTGATAAACAGACGTGGCCTTTGAGCACTTGAAATGTGGAACCAGGGAACTAAATCAAATGGGTGCAATCTGTATTTATTTTATGCTCAAACCAATGAAATTGGAGTGTTGTTAGCTTCTGTCTGCTAAATTTAAAAAATGATGTGTTGATTCAGAGCCTTAAAGCCATCGCTTTATTCTCATTCTCATTTAAGTGCATGAGCCTGGGGAGGTCCACTTGGGCTAAGGCCTGAAAGAGATGCCAAACCTGTGTTTCTTCAAAATAATAATTGACTTCATACTAATACCCTGTTCATTAGATGTAGCTCTTTGCAGCAAGGTCTTATTAATGCTGCTCCTTTGCCTCTTGAAATATAACCTATATAGAAGTTATTTTAAATTAGCTATTAGGAAAAAAATTCTTTTGATACCACAGCAGTAATTTTTCTATTGCAGGTTTGATGCCCCTTCATGGAATTAAACATAAACTTAGATATATTGACCTCCACAGTAATTGTATAGATAGTATCCATCACCTGCTTCAGTGTACAGTAGGACTGCACTTCTTGACTAATCTTATTTTGGAGAAAAATGGAGAGGATAATCCTGTCTGTCATTTACCAGGTATGAACAATTAATTTAATATGTTTTGTAACAGTTAATATTCCAAGCTACTTTTTTTCCTGTAACAGGTATTCATGACCTCTTGTAATTTGTCGTAAGTTTTGCAACTTTTTATTATGTATTTGGAAAAACATAATTACAAATAAATTATTTTGTTAAGACAAACTAAATTGCTCTTAAGAGGACTAGAAGATGAACTGATAAGTACTTCTGTTTAGACAGTTTTATATTTGATAAGGGAATGCCTCACAATTAAATTGTTTGATATCTTCTAACAGTGTAATACTCAGCAGCCACAAAAAAAGAATATAGAATTTCTTTAGTTACTGATAAGCAATTATCTCCAAGATAGACCACTGTTAAGAGGAAAAATAGCAAGCAAATTGCACTGTATATTATTGCATTTGTGTGCAAAGGATAACATGTGTGTCTATGTTTGCTGACTAGATAATATAAAATATCTAGAAAGATACACAAAAAACTGATAATAATGGCTAGCTTCAGTTTTGGGTAGGTAGGGGTCAGGAAATGTAGAAAGGGTAGGTGGGAATCAGGAAACGTTAGGAAAGCTTTTTACTATGTACCTTTTGAATTTTATACCATGTGAATGTGTTATATTACTAATAAAGAAATTACTTTTTAAAAGAACCTAAATTTAATGTGATATATAGGAGTTGCTGCTGAAATGCCATTTGATCTTATTTAGAATTATTGAGGCTGACAAAGCAGACAAGACTGCCATTTCTAGAACTCATCCCAAATTGCATAACCAAACAATATAATGCAAATGTAGAATATGAATATACATTTTAAAGATCTGTTTGGATAGAAGTTGGCTACAGAAGCTCCATTCTGTCACTAATATGCAGCCATGAGAAGGCTTCTCTCAGAATGGAAACCTGTTTGATAATTTTATTTTGCAGAAGAATTTAATAGATTTGAGATCAACTGCTTTTCTAAGCTCATGTAATGATAGAGTCTCCCTGAAAAATCAGGGCAGATTTCCATTTTCTGGGGAAACCCTTTTCTTGGAAGAAAACCTAATTCCTAAAACATCATTATTCTACTTTACTACCCTACAAGTTGGATTTTTTTCTGAAAATCTTGTCTCGAGAACCTCTCATTCCAATATTTTGAAACTTTGTTTTTCACTTTCTTTCCTAGATAAGGTATTTCTGTGAACACAGTTGCCCTCCCCCCAGAATTGAAGGAGTACTTATTACTGAAATGACTTTTCTTCCCTCAAAATTTCTAATATTAGTTTTCCAGACTACTTTCTTTCTCTTGGCATTCTTCTAACCACTTTTATTTTACTTTGTTTTAAAATTACAATTAAGCAAAATTAAAGTGTTTCTGTTAGCCTTTAACACCAAATTAATGTTAATTTGCCAGATTTCTCGTATTTTATTGTACTTATAGAAAATAAACGTATTCGTAAGTACTAATAAATTGCCCATTTTAATCTTAGTTATATGTAATTTAAGAGAAGAAAGTGGAGATGTTTAAGTTTGTTCATGCTTATGGCCTCACTAACAAAATTCTGGGTCTCTAATTGTTCCTCTCTTCATCCTGATTTATATTTGTAGTAATCATATTACAAATAAACAAGAGAAGTTTGGCTTCCTATCTAGAATAAATTGCTGCTGCTCTCATGCACTTATAGCCTTAAAGCAGTTTTATGAAAAGTAAATCCAGAGATGAAGATTTTAACTTTCTGACCTTCCTTCATCAGGAGGAGTTTCTGTGAGGTGTTGGGGGGCAATGTTTTGTTTGTTTTGTATGTAAGGATTGTGTGCTGGGGAAGAACTAAGTAGTTTTTTGTTACAAATTTATTAGTTACATTGCAGGACTAATTTTATCATTCAGGTCATGTATCTGGTAGTGATAAATTTATTCCAGAAATAATTAACCTTTTTTTCTTTTTAATGCTTGAGTTTTCATTTGAATGATTTGTTTCCAAGGGTACAGAGCAATTATGCTCCAGACTTTGCCACAACTTAGAATCCTAGATTGCAAAAACATATTCGGTGAACCAGTCGATATGGCAGAAATAAATTCATCACGTCTGCAGTGTTTCGAAGGCCTTTTGGATAATTTAGTTTCGTCTGATTCTCCCTTAAATATAAGTGAAGATGAGGTATAGTGCTGTTTTTTTTTTTTCCCTAATGTTAAATATATCTTCAAATTGTAATAAGTAAATGTAAATTTAAAAGGTTTTGGTTTGTTTTTGTGTCATAGATCATTGACGGTACGCCAGTGGTAACCCCACCCATCGATGAGATAGCTCCCTTGGATCAGTTTGCAAGCACGCCAACAGATACTGGTTTGGCGTCCTTGATATCTGTGTGCCCATCTTCTGAGCCAGAGAAAGTTAATCATGAGAATGATTTTCAGAATGAGATGAAACTTCAGAAATTAGATAATCAACTTTTACAGCTTCTCAGTGAAGTAAATATTTTTCCTATTTTTTGAAGCAATGCGTTTGTTGAAGGGGAAATAGTTAAGAAAATGTAAAATAAAAATCACATTCAAGCTAACCAACCAGAAACAATCTATGTTTAATGGATTGGTGTGTGTGTGTTATTTTTTTTTTCCTTTACAGAAATAGGATTCTGTCATAGTAGTAGTGGTAGAAAAAGGTAACATACCTTTTTCACTCATTTTCCTCAGTGTCCTCCCTCAAATCTTCACTATGTAGTTCCTTTTTAGTTCTGCTATATTTCACATTATTTCCATCCACCCAACTTTTATTTCAAGTAAGCCGAACTCTTTGGATTCGGTGCTTTTTAACAGAGAGTGTGTGAGCTACTTCTGGCCTCTTCCTTCTTTTCAGTTGTTTTATAGTCAAAACTACTTCTAGAACGTAGAGCTAAATGGCGAGGTATTTTACATAATTCCTGCTTCAGTTACTGTCTGCAGCAGACCCTCGCCAGAGTAATCTGTGCTTTCCTGAACTAGGGATCCTTTTTTTACCCCTGCTACTGGTTCTCTGGTTTTTAGAGTCTTCTTTGAACTATGCGGATGATCTGTAATTCCTAGAATTTACTGCTGTTTGAATCTCCAACCTTCTCTCTTGCATTCTTGTTCTGATCTGTAATGACCGTTTTTTTGTTTTTTGTTTTTTTTTTGAACACCATACCTCCCAGTATACACGAATTTTTTTCTTCATCCCCTGCTTGGATATAGGGGAGAAAGATTACGGTGTAGGCCTAAGGGGCTGTTAGTCAAAAGTGATCCTGGGTTCAATCCACGGTATCTCCATTAAAAAGAAGAAAAAAGTAAGTTTGACCCGGAAATTTGTAATTGGATTTTAATAAAATTTTTTTCTCCAAATGGGGATGGATAGTGGAAAATGCTTATGGAATGATTATGGTTCAGTGGGTTTTTAACGGTGCTGAACTCATACCATAGCTGTAACACTAACAGCTCTTGAGAAACGAGGTCTGCCTTAAGCGAGAGAGTGAATAAGACAATAAGGGTTCCATGTGCCAGAAATCCCTGGAGACTTCAGCTTGGACCAAAGAGGTTGACAGTGGAACTGGGACAAGGATGCTGGCATTTACATCCTTTGACATCACTGGTAGCATATTACTGAGCTGTTACTGCTCCTCAGGCTTTATCTTCCATCTTTTTCTAAAGGCTGACTCTTCTCCCAGTGTCAGAACTTAGATTTAAGCTTAGTAGCTTAAATTTGCAATGAACTTTTCAGCTTCTCTTCTGCCATCATTTCATTCTCGTAACAACACAAATCAGGTAGATAAGGATTAATATGTCATTGTTCTTATTATATAGAAAAGAAACTCAGAAGTTTATCTGAGAGTCCTTGATTGTAGTGAGGCAGAGCTGAACTTCAAACCCTAACCTGATATCCAGTCTGGTATTCTTTCCACTGTCATGCTTCTTACTTAGTTAGCGACAATTCTTCCTACTTTATAACCAAGAATAGGAGTCTAGCTGTCTAGGAGGGAAAAGATGACTTATTGCTATACATGTAAAAATGTTCAGAAGGACTTCTTGTTTGCTAACTTGTTGGTGTAAAGGATAAACATGCAATTTGAATTTCAGTTGATAAATACACCTAAATTATAAGTGAAATTGTAAAGTTACTGAAAATGTGCTACAATATAATGACAATTATTCCTCTTAACTCTTGGGCTTAATAATTATTTATACTGATTTTTGAGAATCCTCTCTGTGAAGCTGTTTTGTCTAAGTTTTCTTTTTTTCCTACCATTTTATTATGAACTTTTAAAACCTTACAGCAAATTTAAAAAAATTTCTTAGTAAATACCAGTATACCCACCAACTAGATTCTACCATCAAAATTTTACACTTATATGTCTATCCATGTATTAATTTATCAAACTATCTTATTTTATGGCACATTTCAAAGTAGATTACACGTATCAATATACTTCCCCCTAAATACTTAGCCCTGTGCATCATTAACTATAGAGTTCAGTAATTGTTTAAGTTTTGTTTTGTTTTGTTTGTAAGAAACTTCCTGAGCTTTCCCAAAGTGTTTGTTCAATTTTATTTTCACCAACAATTCATGACTGTTCAGTTGTTCCACATCGTCTCCAGTGTTTGGTGTCAGCATTGATTTTATTTAGCCATTCTAGTGGGTGTATACTGGTATTCATTGTGATTTTAATTTGCATTTCACTAATGATCAGTGACTTCTTCACGTGCTTATTGAATATTCAAGTATCTTTTGTGAAGTGTACCGAGGCTTGTGTCATAGCCCAGCCTACAGTCTGCCTTGGTGGATGTTCTTTGTGCACTTGAACAGAACGTGTATTCTGCAGTTGTTCAGCCAGGATGGTTGATAATATTTTCAAATGTTTCATGTCTTTACTGATTTTTTTTTGTCTGATTCTATCAGTTGCATGTGAGGTGTTAAGTTCTCCAACTGTGATTGCAGATTTGTCTATCTCCCCCTTTAATTCTCTCAATATTTGCTTTTTATATTTTAAAGCTCTGTTACTAAGTGCATTCACATTTATGACTGCTTCGTCTTGCTATTGAACTGACCCTTTTATTGTGAACTGTTCATCTTTGTCTCTGGGAATATTATCTTCAAGCCTATTTTATCTAATAGTAATATTGCCATTCCAACCTTCTTATACTTATAATTTGCATGATAAATCTTTTTCCATCAACCTACCTATTTTAATAACAGCTTTTATTGAGCTATAACTCACTTTCCATACAATTCAGTGGTTTGTACCCATTAGCAGTCATTACCATTTCCTGCCAGCCCTAGACAAGGACTGATCAGTTTTCTTTTTCTATGGATTTGCCTGTTCTAGAAATTTCATTATAAGTAAAATCATACACTATGTTGCCTTTTGTGACTAGCTTCTTTCAATTAGTGTAATTTCAAGTTTCATCCATTTTGCAGTATGGATTAGCACTTTATTTCTTTTTATTGTCAAATAATACCCTGCTGTATGAATACACCATGTTTCATTTATCCATTCATAATTTGATGGACATTTGTGTAGCTTCTACTTTTTGACTATTATGAATGATGCTTCTGAGAACATTCATGAATAAGCGTTCGTGTGGATATGTTTTCCTTTCCCTTGGCTGTATGCCTGGTAGTGGAGTTGCTAGGTCACGTGGTAACTCTGTGTTTAGCTTTCTGAAGAACTGGACTGTTTCCAAAGCAGCCATGCCATTTCACATTTCCACCAGTAGTGAATGAGAGTCCATTTTTCCACATCCTCACCAACTTGTTACTATGTGTTGTTTTGATTATAGCCATCCTGCTGGGTGTGAAGTGGAAGCTCATTGCGGCGAACGCTTTTAACTTGTCTGTATCTTTATATTTAAAGTGAGTCATATATGGGTGGGTCTTGTTTTTTAACTCAGTCTGGCCATCACTCCTTTTAAAGAATCCATAGTCCATTAAAATTTCCTATAATCATTGATAAAGCTGGATTTAGGTATACCACTTTATTGTTTGTTTCATGTGTGTGCTTTTTGTTTTTTCTGGTTTTTTTTTTTTTTACCTTTGGTTGAAGTTTGTTTGTTTTTTTAACAATTCAATTTTAATTTATATATTGACTCCTTGGTCATACTTCTGGATACTTCTGGGGTTTGGGGTTTTGGTGGTTGTTATAAAATAGACTGTTCAAAGTATACTTACTACGTGTCTTCTAAACTGTAGAGCTCTTGCGTCTATTATGTCTTGTTTTAGTTGTCATTGTGTAGTTCATTTGGATGCATTATAAACTCCATAAGACAATATTTTAATTTTTGCTTTAAAGAAATTAAGATTTTAAAATATTTAGAAGTCACTTATTACTTACCTATGTATAAATCAGGTATGATATTCTCTGTTTCTTCCTGAGGATTCTGGTTTCTGTACGGTATTATTTTCCTTCAGCCAGGACATCCAGCTTGAACTTCCCTTAGCAAATCTTGTAGTAGACATCTGAAACAACAAATTCTCTTCATTTTGCCTTCTTGAAGGATTAATGAAGGACATTTTTGCTGGACATAGAATTCTGGATTGACCGTTTTTTTTTTTTCTTTCAGTGCTTTCTCCTGGCCTCCATAGCTTTCAGTGTAAAGTTAGCGTTAATTAAATCCTTGGTTTCTTGTATGTATGTGTCATTTTTCTTTGGCCGCTTTCAAGAATGTGACTTTACTTTTGGTTTTCAGCAGTTTGGCTACATTGTGCTTAAGGATGATTTCTCTAACATTTTAAATCTGTAAATTTATGTCTTTACTCAATTTGAGAAATTTTGGACATCATTGCTTCAAATATTTTTCTGTCCCGTTCTGTCTTTCCTCTTTTCAAATTCCTTTTAGACCTTTTGGTAGTCCCACAGTTCCCTGAGTCTCTGTACCTTTTATCGACTTTTTTTCTCTGTATTCTTCATATTGAACAGTTCCACTAAACTATCTTCGAGTTTACATATTCTTCTGTCACCTCATTCTGTGTTAAGTCAGAACTGCGACCAGTCAGTTTTTATTTCAGATGTATCTTTCAGTTGTAAAATTTCCATTTGTAGAATAATTTTCAGCTCTCTGCTAAATTTCTTCTCTTCATTCATGTTAAGCATATACTTTATATCATTGAGCATAGTTGTAGTTGTGGTCACTCTTGTAAAGTTCTTGTCTGCTTATTTAAACATTTGGGTCCTCTCAGGTAAGGTCGCCATTGATTGCCTTTCTGTTGAGACTAGGTCATATTTTCCTGGCTCTTCTATGGTAAGTAAATTTGGATTTTGTCCTGGACATTGTGAGTAGTATTTGTGGAGACTCTGGATATTGGTATAGGCCTCCAAAGAGTGTTAATATTTTTGTTGTAGCAAGCATTTAACTTGATTTGACTTAAACTATACATTTATCTCTTAGGCAGCAGTTAATCACTTTTCTATGTTACTGGGCTTCTTGCGGTCAACTCCAGCCCAGTTCCAACTCTGATTCTTCAGACCCAGAAGTCTATGGTTTTTCCACCTGAGTTTTAAGACTCCCTGCAAAGTGCTGATTTTGATATGTTCTTAGACTAAAAGCCATAAAGCAGAAATAACCCATTCTGGTCATTTTTCCAAGTGTCAACTCCCCTCTAGACTATGCCTGCTTTTGTTCGCTTTCCAGGACCTACACGTAGTTTTTGTTGTTTTTTTGTTTGTATTTTTCCCCTAGTTTGTAATTATTATCTTGAGAGAGTTGACCTCGTAGGAGCTTGTCCAGACCAGAAACTGAACCCCTGTCTTTAATTCCAAGCATACTTAGTTTATAAATCCTTAATCTTGTAAAAAGTTGTAACATTTTAGAAAATGTTAGATTATGTCCTTTTATACTGAATTAGACTTTTAGCAAACTTTGTTGTTTTTTTTTCTAGACTTCTAATTCTTTAATAGATAATGTTCCTGAGAAAGATCTCCGACCAAAAAGAGATACAGATATGACTTCTGAAAGTGACTATGGAATCAGAAAAGAATGCAGTAGAAAAATTCCTCGAAGATCAAAAATCCCGTATTACTCCAAAACTATTCAAACCATTAAACACCACAGTAAAAACAACAGCCCTTTTATAAGGTACTTCTTTTAGTTCTAGAAATTCAGGAAAGAAGTTAATACTGCTGGCGTCTTCCTTAAAACTCTCTCATGATGGTTTTTTTTTTTACTTTTCTGAGCTCAAATATTTGACTTTTCAGCCTTGTCAGTTCATATTTGGTCAGAAGTTTCATGTAAATTTATATAAAAGGATCTCTTTCTTTGTGATAGACTGGCATTACCTATGCTGTGAAAAATAGCAAAAGTATTATACATTTCTTTGGGTTATTTCCTATGTCTTTTTCTTTGCAGTTGTAATCGTAAAATGAAACAACCTTTCTTTAAAGAATTATATGTAAGATCATCTTTAGTGAACAGTAATGTGTTAGAAGAATCAGAAGAGCAGAAGACTGAAATGATTAAAGTAAACAATGGTAGCACAGAAGATACCACTTACCGGGTATGATTTAAGAGATTAAGAAAAACTGAATGTGAATAATGTTGGTTTCAAATACAGAGTTAGTCCCAGAAAAATAATACATGTTTTTATTAACAGAAACCCTGTTGTGTAATTTTATGAGAGTGATGAGATTAGGTTATTTTTCCCTTCTTGATTTCAAGATTTTGTGTTACTATTTTTGTAATTTATAATGGAATAGAAATCACATATTTATTTCAGATTCCAGTAAAATTTTATGCTTGTTACATGCTTGTAGAGGAGAAAACAGATCTAAATTTTCAAATTCTTCTTAAAGCAGTGAGTCCTAACTTTTGAGTCTCTGACTCTTTCAGATATCTGTGGAAATCTATGGGTCTTCTCAGAGAAAATTCTTAGAGAAACTCATAAAATGTTTGTAATTTCACAGTTTTCATGAACTCTCCTGAAATATAATTTTGGACCCACGGGTTCTAGATTAAAAGCCATTCACAAATTTTGAATTTTTTCAGTTATTTGCCCTAATCATTCTCATGTTGTTAACAATTTTTAGTACACTGATTTTTTTAAATTAACTTGCATTTATTTTACTTGTGAGCTACTGGTAATACTTTTGATTTGTAGTGTGTACTATTCTCCCAGTAATATAATTACGTTTAAAATATTTAATGCCTTTTCTGCTATTGGTTTTTCTCCCCTTATTTTTAAGTATAAAGGCTTTCATACTTTAAAAAAACAATAATAATTATATTATGACAATAATAACAGCAGCTGGCATTTGTTGAGTGGTTATTATGTGCCAGGCACTCTTCTGTTCTGCACTGCTGTGTATGCTTTATTTCCATTAATTTGTTTACCTCACCACAGCCCTTTGAATTAGATACTATTATTGCCACATTATAAATGAGAAAATTGAGGCAATGAGAGGTTAGGTAACTTTTCCAAGTTCACATGACAATATTGTTTTCTTTTAGGCACTTGTTGAGCAACTAGACCAAGAGAGAGAGAAGAGATGGAAAGCTGAACAAGCTGAAAAGAAACTTATGGATTATATTGATGAACTACATCAACATGCAAATGAAAAAAAAGATATTCATAGCCTGGCTCTTCTGACTACAGATAGGTAAGAGGGAAGGTCTGTAAGCCCAAAGATACGAATGCTGAGCTTGGAACTGAAATACCTTAGTTTAAACTAGCTGTGGAATGATCGAAAACAACACGTGTGGTTTTAGTTTGAACTGAATTAATTTTATTTAAAGATTTAGTAATTTATTAGCTTTTTGCATAAACGAAGAATTCAAGGTATTAATTTGAGCCCTCAAACTGGGAGGTGTCAGGTCAGGTTAAATATTAGGTGTTACAAGTGAAGAATGACAAGGGTCTCGAGCAGGGATTGGCACACTTTCTGTAAAGGACAGGGGTTGGCACATTTTTTTAGACTTTCTGGGTTGTATTCAGTCTCTGTGTTGCATATTCTCAGCAATGAGCTTCAATACGAGATACCCCGAGGGTCTTAATTCTAATGTTTTTATTCCATCTTATTCCATTTCCCATTTTATCTGTTTTTTTTTTTTTTTCTGTATCATGTTATCTAATACAGGAATGTCTTATTCCAATAGGTTAGAGTACCAACCAGTTTTCTAAAATTCTTCTTCTGTTTCCTGTAGGTAATTATATCTGAAGTTATGCTTTTCCTCTAAAGGTTATAAGATTTTTTTGTAGAGCTCCTTTTGATTTTTATCTCTTCTTATCCTTGCATGAGTGCTAGGTTTCTAGACTTGGTATTTGCCAACAGATCGGGTTGGGGCATTGCTCTTGGTTCCGCTTCTTACCTGCTTATACAGTGGATAATTCCCTTTCCACAGCCTTCATTAAGTAGTAAGTTGATGTACAGGGCTCCCAGCCCAGGTCCCGGTTCTTCAGGCATTTCACTAGCAAAGTTTTGTGGTACTTTCTACGCCCACTGTCTGATTCTCTCATTCTCTGTACCTATGGAGTATAAGGGAAGTTACAATACCCAACTTGTGTTCTATGAAAACTCTGTAATTACTCAGGGCATGATGCATTATTTTGTTACTAGTCAATCCACCACCACCCATCAATGTTTTGCCTTATTTGTTTTGCGAGTTGCTCTGATACAAGAAGATGCTGGGCACAGATAAAGGAACAGAATGAATCAATTAACAGTCCTCTGACTACCTCACAATAAACAGCACTCTTGTGTGCAGTGGGTACAGAGGTAGCCAACATAGTTTAATGATAGACTAACAGGGGTTGTGTAACTGAGTCATGAACAGACAGTGGAAGCGAGAGGATGTATCTTCCTTTTTTTTTTTGTGGAGGTGGGGGTTGATTTTTATCCAGAAAGGTGTGGGGCAAAGCCTGAGAGTTCTAAGAGCTGTTTTTATTTTAATTTAGTTCCACTTGCCTTATTATTGAAATTCCTCCCAGATTTTGGCATTATGTTTTCTCTTCTTTAGGGTTGTATGCATATGAATTTTTGCTGTATTCTGTTTTGTAAGTGTTATCTAGTGGAATATTAGAGGAAGCTGTGTCGGGGGCTCCTAGCCAGATTCCATTTAAATTGGAAGGCCGTGGGCACGCTTCATCTGTATCCTTCCTTCCCGTCTCTGTTGTTGTGCCGTGTTGTCCATGTAACGTATTCATTGTTCTCTTGAAAATTCAGCTTCTATCTTTTCTGATTTTATTTTCATCTGTATATGTGTTTGGGATTAGATCCTCACCAGTCTTCATATTCCATCACGTGACTTTGTAGGGACTCTGTTCCTCGTACTTAATGCAGGGTCTGGCATCTGGGTACCATGCTGTGAGTATATATTATCTCAAAAAGTGAATCTTCTCTACTGTACTCTTAAAACCTAACCTATAAGGTCCCAAATCTTTATCTGTCATCTAGACCTCCTTGATTCACAGATTGTTTATTTAATTATGTACTAAAAATTTCTTGCCTAAATTGCCCATAAGTGTCTTATGAGCACACCCTCAGGTCAACTTACCCTGCTCTCCTGTTCTGTATTCCTTGTCCTAATAAATGGTTTCCATACAGTCAGCCACCAAAGCTAGAAATTTCAGAATAATTGTTTTGCTTCCATCCTCTTTCTCTTTCTCATACCCCACAGCCAGTTGGCATTGAAACCTTCTTTATTCTACTTAAAAGGTGTTGAACTATCTCCTCTATATCCCCAAACTGCTACATTAGTTTAGGCTCTTATCTTTGGCTTAGAGGATTGCTCTAATTCTACTGATCTGTAGCTTCTCTGCCCCATCCCACCGTATGGTCCACAGAATAAAGTCCAATATTCTTTAATATAACATACCAAACTGGAGTTGAGAGAGTAAACAAAGGAAGACCAGTTTGGAGACAACTCAAAGACAAGAGGAGAGATGGTAAGGACAAGAATTGGAGACATGACTGTAGTATAGAAGTTGATGGATGTACAGGGATTTTTTCCAATTATGGTTTGGAAATTGCAGTAGATACACATTGGAGTGGCCGCCTAGCTCAGAAATTCCTTCATGAGGCTGTGTCTTTGCTATTCCTAACCCCTTCCAAACACTAGACTTGTGTTCTTTCATGAACTGCCTCTCTGCCTGTAATACTGGTCGGAAGGTGAGCACCTGACCCGAGCTGGGCGACCACGTGCCTTAGCCCATGGCCACAGTAACTGGTGTGGTGAGTGGGCCTTTGAACCACATTGGAGTAATCAGAGCCTTTCCTGGAGCTCAGTTCTAAGTTAAGCTAGAGAAAAGTAGTCTTTTCTGTCTAGTTCCCACTGCCGTCAGAATGAGTCCAGAGGTGTTTGTAGCCTTCCCGCTGTGCCCTGTTTATGTTAGAAAGTAGCCTGCAGTAGGAAAAACTGAACCAGCCTGTAGGAAATCAGAGACCTGATGGTGTCCGTGTGCTTGGTTTCAGTGCTCCCTCAGAATAGTGCCATCCCAGGCTCTGAACCGGTTACGTGGGTCAATAAGTTCTCCCTTTTTACTTAAAGTACTTACGAGTTTCCAGTCAAAATCAAAGGCTGTAAGGAGTACAAAGCTGGGACAGCCCTCAGGGTCTCGGGAAGATGCAGGGAAGTCACAGGTGACTTCGGGGACCTGCTCAGATACCACTGCTCTCACCGTAGCTTTGTAAATGCATCTGTGTCCCCTCTGCTAGATACTGAGCGCTCGAAGGCCAGGCTGTATCTTTTTCCTCTTGCTTCTAAGCCCATTCCTAGCACAATGCTGAAACAAATAAGGTGTCTTGTAAAGTTTCACTCTTGAATAGTAAAGTTCACGTAAGATGAAGTTTCACCAATTTATGTAAAATGCTTTCCTTCTTGGGAAAATGCTAGTTTCAGGGACGGGGAAAGGGTGTACTGTCTTTCAGCCATTTTTTATCCAATGAGAATTTGAAACATACTTCAAATCTTTCTCTCAACCGTAACCTTTGAGTACAATTTTTATTCTTTTATATGTGTCATATCCTTAAAGCCGCATTTGATTTATGCTTTAGGCTAAAGGAAATTATTTTTAAAGAGAGAAATTCCAAACTACAACTTGAAATCATGGTTCACAGACTTCAAAATGAAATTAAAAAACTCACCATTGAATTAATTAAAGCCAGAGACCAACAAGAGGATCACATTAGACACTTAAGGACCCTGGAAAAGGCCTTAGAAAAAATGGAGAAGCAAAAAGGGCAACATCAAGCAGCACAGGTACTTCTGTAGTTTAGTCTCTTCAGTCCCTGGAATTAACACACTCATAGCTTCTGTCCTGAAGCAAATTATGTCATTACGTAGTGAACGTAAAAGGTGTGAGGCTATATGCAAAAACTAATTTAAATGTACCAATAATTTAACCTGTGGCCATCATTTCTTGAATTAAGGGTACCAGCATTCACAAAGCAATTACAAAAAGGGTTGGTGGAAATATTTGCAGGTTGTTAGGCTTGTGTCTTGCAAGAGCCAGATTTTAAAAGTCTCTTCAGGGTGCTTGAAGGCCTTCATTCTCATGCTTTCTGAAGGGAAATTTTCATTAAGATCTGTAGTGCAAATGAGCAGTTGTTAATGCGAATGTGTTTGCTGCTTCCAAGATTACGCTTTATGTGGCCATAGCATTATTAATTGAATAAATTTTGAGAATCAATTTAGTCACTAGGTCTTGTTACTTAGAGAGCACTTTTTCTTTGAGGAACTGACCTTAAAGTAGAAACAGAGGGGATTATTATCTAAATACTGTAATTGTGTGTATTTTATTCAGATGCGACTTATCCAAGAGGTGGAACTCAAAGCTGCAGCTGCTGATAGAGAAATAAACTTACTTAGAACTTCTCTTCATCAAGAAAAGGAACAGGTCCAACAACTTCATGAACTTCTCGCACTGAAAGAACAAGAACACAGGTAAATGAAATATCAGGAAGATTCGGACATTTACAACTAGGAAAAGTTACTCGGTTCTCCTCCCACCGCCGCTAGTCCTAGCCAGCGACTGAGCAGTGGTGGAGTCCGACAGAATTAGCTCATGGAAAATGACGTGTTTATGTAGGCATCAGAATCAGGCTGGCAGTAAGAACTAGTAGCTTAAAAACAAATCAGTGACTATTGAGGTTGGGGTGTGGGCTTGTAACCATGAAGCTTAGTTTGCATTTCTCTAAGCCCAACCAAAAGTCAATCATGCAGTAAAGAGAAGACTGCTTTGATTGACTTCCAAGAAACTGCTTGTTAAATTATCAGTATTCTTTATTCCTTTGAAGCAGGGTTCAACCAACTTTTTCTGTGAAGGTCTAGATGGAAATTATTTCAGGCTTTGCAGGTCATGCCTTTATAGCACAGAAGTAGCCACAGACAGAACATAATTAATGGGTGTGGCTGTATTCCAATAAAAGTTTATCTCCCCAGAAGAAGGGCAGCAGGCCAGATTTGGTCCAAGGGCTGTGGCTTGCCAAAGCCTACTTTTTAGAGTCCACAGTAGCCTGAACACTTTCAGCTAGTTATCTGCTAACTACCCTACCAGTTGAATTGTATGATTGCCGTGGGTTAATTGTGTTTGTTCTCAGACCTGTTTTGTTTTTGTCCTTACATAAATTAAATTTTAACATATAAATTAAATTTTGATGCTCTGAGGGAAATCGTTTGTCGTCATATGTGTGGGCAGGACAATTGTAAAAGATTGGGGGGGAATAATCACAAAAATATAAAAATTGACACTTAGTTTCCTTTTTATCTTTTAACTTATTCGAGTTTAAAGAAACCAAAACTGATTTCAGAAATAATGGGTTTTGTATTATGGGTTTGATTTATTCAAGAAAAAAGAGTGCAGAACTCTAAAGCATGAACTCACATTTAAATAAAAAACTGGCCCTGTGTCAAAAGATTGGTGAACAGTTTCCTACCATAATTGATGTTTTCAGTTAATCAACCACCAGTACCAGTCAGACTGTATTGATTGTACGTCAAAGACTCAACCAAAGTGGAAGATGCGTGAGGCAGAACCTGACTTCTACGAATGTACCTGAAGAATTTTAGAAGCCATAGAATGATTCTAAACTATCTCAATGAAGTTAAGATTTGGCATACTCCTTTATCCCCGTCACCACTGAATACATAATCAAATAACACTCATATTTTTTCTGTAACTACCATCCTATCCCTAATTTTCCATGTTTGAAAGTGAGAAACTGATCTTTTACAATAGGGAATATAAAATATTTAATAACTATTTAAAGACCTTTAAAGTTTTCCTTTCCAGGTTAACAGCATCCTATGATTTTTTTCTGTTTTTCATTCCAGGAAAGACCTTGAAACAAGGGAGTTTTTCACTGAAGCGGAATTCCAGGAAGCCTTAGCCAAAGAAATTGCTAAAGAAGAGAGAAAGCATGAGCAAGTTATACAAGAATACCAAAACAAAATTGATGCATTAAACCAACAGTATCTGGATTTAGAAAATGAATTCCGTATTGCTTTAACTGTAGAAGCCAGAAGATTTAAAGATGTAAGAATTGGCATCTAGCTTTTTATTGAAAACAGAATCAGCAAGATATGGTGTGATAAGAGGACTCTACATGTTAGAATTCTAGCTCTGTTTGCATGTTAACCATATGATCTTAGCAAATTATTTAAAATCTTAGAGCCTTATTTCTTCCCGTAAATAATAGCTAATCATCAGTGCTGTTGCCAAAGCTAAGTGAGATTGTAAATGGTCAAGGAAAAAGAGCACTCGAATAGGAATTAGGAGACCTGAATTCTCTCCTATTATCATAGAGCACAGATTGGCAAGCTAACATCTCTGGGTTATATTTGGCCCACTCCTGTTTTTGTAAATAAAGTTTTATTAGAACAGATCCATGCTCGCTTGTTTATATAGTTAGTATCTGTGGCTGCTTTTGTGTTACAACAGCAGGGTTGAGTACTTACAACACAAACACACATGGCCTTGCTGGTCTGCAAAGCCAGTTATGTGTGAATCTTATCCTTTTGCTAAAACTCTGATTCTAAAAATGAAAGAAGTAAAGCTGTTTCCAGAAACAGATATTTTCTGAATATTTGGAGAACTGCTATTTATAATGCAATTTTGAAATATAGGTTAAAGATGGTTTTGAAAATGTTGCAACTGAATTAGCAAAGAGCAAGCATGCTCTTGTTTGGGCTCAACGAAAAGAAAATGAATCTTCCTCTTTAATTAAAGATCTGACCTGTATGGTGAAGGAGCAAAAAACAAAACTTGCAGAAGTTTCCAAATTGAAACAGGAAACAGCAACAAATTTACAGGTAAGACATTGTAACATTCTATTTCCTTTAAAATTTTTTTTAAATCAGTTTCTCAAGTATATGGTGATGATTCTAGGAAGTACATAATTATGAACTTTCAGATAATACTAATTATATGTTTTTACATCTGTGAAAAGTAATAAAACTAGGATTTTCACAGATTGCATTACTTACACTAAAACAGTATTTAAGTAAAACAGGTAAACTGCTAAATGGGAATTAATTTAAGAAGCATGCTAAGTAAATAGGTACCAGTTTTATAGTGATACAGATGGTTGAAGTTTGGGAAATACCACATAAATTGTTGATATATATTTGTTTTATGGTGGGGTTGTATTTACATATACCTAACTATAATCATTGTTAAATTACTTTATTTCTGTTGTCTCAGTTTTAAATGTTAGTGGTATTTTGCCCGAAAGGACTCACTTTCTGAAAGTGACCTTTAGACTGCTGATGTAAATACTTGGTAAGAAATTTTGAGTATTACATGTGTAGTTATTCTTTTAAGATAATAAATAAAGTTCAGTGTGTTTAAAGCAGTAGCCTCTTTAAATTTGACTTACTTCATGACCTATAATTAAAACATTGTCTAATGTAAAATTTAGGAACATTTACTTTGTATTTGCTTAAATAGCATGCTTTCTCATTATAAAATGTAAAAATAAAATAAAGAAGCACTTAAATATAATTATTTGATTTCTTTCCCAATGTTTTTCGGGGGCACACAGAATCAAATCAACACACTTGAAATTTTGATTGACGATGACAAGCAGAAGAGCATTCAAATCGAACTTCTCAAGCATGAAAAAATGCAGCTTATTGCCGAGCTCGCAGCCAAGGAGTCGCTGATCTATGGTTTAAGGACAGAAAGAAAAGTGTGGGGACATGAGTTGGCACAACAGGGTAAAACTCTCAAATTTTCAAAGGGAAAAAAAATCCCATTCTGCTAATCCAACAAATCTGTGTATTGGAGAGGAAGGGCTTAACTCTGCCTGCACACACCAAGAGAGAAGGTGGCACTTCACGTGGAGGAATAAGTAGTCATTTGCCAGCCAAACAGGAATGAGATTACACTTAGGAAACGGGAAATAGTTACTACACCTGTTAGAAAGTTATAGTGCTGATTTTTTTGCTTTTGTGGGTTTTCTTCCCTCTTTGATTTGGTCACTTTTCTGAACAGGTGTACCTCTGCAATGCTACAACTGAAGAAGTCTTTGAAAGTAATTCTTTCTTATCTAGTGATTTTAAATTATTTGTACAGTATGCAGATTTCATTTTTTTTTTCCTAAAAATGTTGGTAACATTTATCCTGTCTTGCATGGAGAAATGTGAAATAGTGTATGAATGGAAACCACGTCAGGTTTAGGTCAGCTTACCCTCAGTCTCATTCCCTTTCCAGTCACCACAAAGCAAGAGACGTACACCATTCTAAGGCCTATCATAGAGACTTTACCATTTCTGAATAACTGGATGTTGACCTAAATGGAACATTGCGCATTTGTCTGTTCCACGTAGGAATGTTTAGTATGATTTTGTTTGTTTGGATGGCATAACATGACCCATTAAATGATCTGTGTCTGAGTTACTTGTTCATGTTGTAGTTTTAGGTTCTCAAATAGCCACAGCTGTTTAAAAGGCCTTTTTTGTTATCACCCCCTTTCCTCTTCATGTTGTGCTATTATACATTTGGTTCTTTATTCCGTTTTTACTGTATGATACATGGTACAATTAGATGTTCATGAAATAGAAACCCTCCAAGGTCTTTTTAAGTTTGTTACTGACTATGTTTGTTTCTTAGGATCTTCTCTAGCACAACACCATGGAAAACTGGAGGCTCAGATTGAAAGTTTATGTAGAGAGAATGAATCTCTGCGAAAAGCAGGTGAACGTGATAACGATGCATTAAAAATTAAGTGCAAAATCATAGACGACCAAACTGAAACCATTGGGAAATTGAAAGAAGTAAGTTTGACATTTTATTTTAGGAAAAGATCGTATGGCAGGTTTGAAAACCTGTAGATCAAAGTATCTAATATTTGTCTCAATGAATCCCAACTGTGTGAAATTGAAGATAGATTATCATGTGTTTCTTTTATAATGTTTGCTTCTATGCTTTTAAAAATGATATATGACATTTATTAATTAACTTGAAATTACTTTTACCTCCAAATTGTATGGACAACGTTATTATGGCCCTTTGAAATAATTAGAAATAGTGTCCACAAAGAGTTAGGAATCACAAGAAAATTAACATTTTATTTAAACTTTGCATTGTTTAGTATCTTCCAGTATTGGTAAATCACTTCTTGAAATTATGACAGAACTTGCCATCCTGTACTTTAAAGTGTATGAATAGAGTGTAAAAGATTCATGCTTGTTCCCATGGGAAACCGTTCTACCCTCTTCAGTATGGCATATCTTAAGGGAGAATTCTAATAGGATCATTTGTTTCAAAGTATTTTATATGAAAATTTCCAGAAAGTCAGCTTGAACAGTGAATCAAATTTGAACTTTAAAAAAAATTTTTAGAGATTTATCTCTACGGTGTAAGAATAACTGAGAAAAGGGTTTTTAAGGAACTGCTAAATGGGATTATCCCCCATAAAGTTAGGAACTCACTCTTTAGAGAGTTCATAACTTCCTGTGATTTGATTGTTTTTCCCTTAGTCATTTTTAAGAAACTCCTTGAGAACTTAACTTCATCGAGTACAGAAAACAAAGAAACATATTTATTACCACGTTGCTATGTTCATAGCTAGATTTTAGGCTATGAATGCATGAACTATGTTACCCTACACAATTATATTGGTATTTATGCAACCGAAATTTTGGTTTCATGATAGCCAAAATTTCAAATATATCTCATACATACCAAGCTACATTGAAAATTATTGAAATTTTTTAGCAGTAAGCCTTTTCTTATTGTTTTAAAAATCTGTGCTTTGGTGTAATACTTGTGTCTGACGTAACTACTCCCACAGTAGGACTACTGCCTTCTTAACAGTCTCAGCAGCGCTTTTGGAAGGAAACGACTAGTAATGAATGTCATAATAGAGACAAGAAACAGATTAGATTAGATATTTGGTTAAAAAGAAGTTTTCAGATTTTCAACTCATCAGTTTTCTTTTCACAATTTAGTGCATTTCCTTTAAAGAACATTGTATCAGCCTCAAAGATAGGAGCGCTAATGGTGCGTTCCAGCGAATCACAGAACGTAGAGATAGCTAGGCATAATTTCTTCTACCAGTAAATTCATCATACCTTATAACTTAAAGGGATAATGATGTAATCTGCAAAATTTAAAGTTCGATCTTTTTCAATTAAGTATATCCTGTACAGTTAGCTTCTGACTGGAAATCAGAAACAAATTTTTTGAGATTCTGTTTCCTCTCATGTATTTTTTGGTACTTGCACAAAACTCTGATGCTGCAGTGTTACTTTTTATTAAGAGGGTTATTTCATAAGAATCTTCTATAGCTTTTGTGAATTCCTGGTATGTGTCAAGACTGCCCACCCTTAAGTACTTTAGAGTATTTAAGCTCTTAAGTAGGAGAGATGTAGGAAGAAAATAAACCATTCATGCCTTTTATGCAAAAAGTTGGTCAGACTAGAAGACTGCCTGTTACCTTTGCTTAGAATTTTTAGATATTAACACACTGAGGAATTGAACCACACTTTTTTAAATACATACGAATCCACACCTAAATTAGCCTTGCTCAGTATGTATTTGCCTCCATCTGTTGTTTAACAAAAGGGGAAAAAAGGCAAAGTGGGGCAGAGAACACAGGGCAAAAACAGGAACTGCCACTTTCATCCTTTCTCATGGGCGGAGACTGAGGTCAGCGGTTGGTGTTCCAGCAGGGCTGTTCCAGCGTCCAGGCGCGCCCCCTTCGAGCAAGCGAACGTTCATTGGAATCAGTGCTTCATATGAGGCCTGATACCGGCCAACATTTAACAGTGCCTGAGGTAGTTTTGATCTTCCTCATCATCTCCTGATTTGCAGTTTGCAAATAGAGGATGAAGTGTGACTCACAATACAGAAGATACTAAAAGGAAATTTTAGGGGATGTAGAGCCTGTTTTTATGTGACGTTTTAATAGTCATGAAGTCATACTTTTTTTTAAAGTATTTGCTCATCCTAATGCAGGAAACACTTCTGTTTAGCACAGCAGACATCGCAGTCTAATTTGGTCGTACATACACAGTGAGCATCCGCCTTTTCTGTATTGCTGTCGGCCACCTAGAGTTTTCCTGTTAGTACTGTCTTGAAAATAGCTCTTTTCAAATGCAAATTTATGCTCATTGAAATTTCCATTGTTCTGCTTTCTTTTCCATCCCTTGTACACCCTCTGTGTGATAATTACTAACTTAATGAAATAAAAAGTGTAAATAGTTCATCTTTCTTAATTGCAATTAAAACAAAGTAGTAGTGCTATTCTTTATTGATTGTGATTTTTTAAATTTTCTGTAAATCTTTTCCAAAATATTCATTGAGTATTCAATTCATTTTTTAATCTGTAGTTTTTCTAATAATTTTAAACCATACTGAATTAGGAAATGAGACATTCAGGATTAATAAATACTGATTTTTTTTTTCTTGAAGTGTTTACAGGAAAGAGAAGAAGAAATCAAAATATTGCAAGAAAAGATCACTGAAATACAAAAATGTACTCAAGAACAACTTGATGAAAAATCTTCACAACTAGATGATATAATTGAGAAACTAGAAAGACACAATGAAAGAAAAGAAAAACTAAAACAGCAGTTGAAAGTAAAGGAATTAGAGCTTGAAGAAATTAGGAAAGCTTACAGGTATTATCCAGTATTCCCTGCTGAGAAATAAAATGTGGCTTAATAATCTCATATAACCAATTTTAATTGTTTAATTATTCTCATATTAGTACACTTAATCAGAAGTGGCACGATAAAGGAGAACTTCTCTGTCATCTCGAAATGCAAGTAAAAGAAGCCAAAGAAAATTTTGAAAACCAAGAAAGGAAACTGAAAGCAGAAAGAGACAAAAGTATTGAACTGCAAAAGTAAGCGTTAAGTCCTAAAGTGTGTGGGGGTATCGGCACACAGAAGCCTGAACTGAGACGGGTGAGATGCAGAGAGAGAGAGGGGTGGGTAAAAACATTCTGAGTTTAGTTATTTGCCGTGTACTTTATTTCCATTCCATCCATAAAATAAAGATAGTTCCCACTTTAATATTTGATGTGAGGTTTAAACTTTGTGTAGTTGTGTACTGATGTATATATATATGGTGTGTATGAGTTCTTTAGTATGTAAGCAGTGCCTGACACATAGTCATTACTCTATGAATATTTTGTTTTTATTACTGTGATTATTTTCAAACTCTATTTGAGTGAAAGCAGCTAGTGATATTTTTGGCTGTTGCATGTGGAGTTTGGAGGAGGGGAAGTCACCGGACTACCAGGGCAGTGAGCTCCGGAGGACACTACAGCAGATTTAGGAGGGAGCTGTGAGCCTGCACAAGCTGAGATGAGAGCTGATTTTAAAGAAGGGAAAGGAAATGTGTAATTGGGTGCCATTGTTGTGTGGACTGTATAAAATACTCCAGAGGAAATGAGGGTTTTACCTGGTGAGCTATATGATTAGACTTGTTAAAATAATTTACAGCGTTGACTGCCTTGAGAAATAGGCAAAACCAAAAACCACTGCCATGGTTTAATGACCAGCTCTCATCTATACAAAATGGCATAGGTAAGGTGGCATGTAGATTGCCCAGAAATCTCATGTAGATTCCCAATACATTAAATCTAATAGAACCTGGAAATTTGACTTTTTATGTTGTAACTCAGAGTAAATGCAAAACAATTACTACACTTTCCAGAAAGGTTTGATTGCTAACACAGTCACTTCTTTGCTAATGGACCCGGTTCCACTTTTCTTTTTCAGCCAGGCACTCGTATAGGGACCTTGGCTTGGAACTCATTGCAGTCTTCTCTCCAGCTGGTCACAGCTGTGCAATTTGGAGTCCTTTAGACCCTAAAGACACAGTCATTTCACAAAATTAGCAACTCCTAAAGTTAGTAACAATCATAAAGCCTAACAATTCTAGAATCTTATGCATTGCATCATTTATCATGCCATTAATAGCAAAACAGTAAGAGGCCTGATTTTATACATTAAAGCCTCTGTGACTAAGATTGGTATATATGATTTTTAATTTAATGAAATATTAATAAAATAGGTAAATTATTATTCATAAAAACATTTTATTTGCATAGCTTTTTACAAAGTATAAATTGACTTTTTTCTTACATCTTATTTTGAACCCAGCAATAATTCTGCGGGTTGGCCAAACAGGCAGGATTATCCTGTTTTAGGGCAAACAGACATTTATCACAGGAGTCACGTGGCCACCAAGTGTTGCAACTGGGAATAAAAGATGGGCTTTTGATTCATGGTCCTGATATTCAGTCCACTGTTGCAATGGGCTGTGCCAAAACCAGGGAATTTGTTCATTATGGATTTAATATTTTTAATAAAATTATTCATATTTAATATAAAGGAATGGGTATTTTGCCTCTGAGCAACTTTTAGCACAAAAATTTTGTGAATACTGTTTATAATTTGTTTATTAACATAGGGTTTTATCTGTTAAGCATTAACATATGGAAGTCAGACATACATGTTTATAAACTTGAAACCTACAACCTTACCAAATTATCACACTGTTAATATGTGGGGAAAAAAGGTTGATGGTAGCAGCTGTGAAGGTGCTTGTTTATAAGCCACATCCTTAGACTCAAAATAAACGAGAACCATGCGCTCCGACCTTCAGAGGCTAAAAGTGTAACAAACTTCCATTGATGTTACCCTGTTCTATTCTGTTACTGACAGATTCTGTTGGATGATGAACGGCTTGTATCTTTAGTTACCCAAGATGCCCCTTTGCTATTTCATGGAGTTATGCTCCCGTTAAACTACAAATGTAAGATCTGCCATCGAGGAGGACAAAACATTCTAACTTTTACACACACAGATAGATATTTGGGCTTTGCTTTGTTTTTAAGGGATGCGGTGGAAAAGCTTCACAATATGGATCATGTCTTTAAAAAACAAGTCGATGCAATTGTTGAAGCCCATCAAGCTGAAATCATACAGCTGGCAAGTGAAAAGCAGAAATGTATTGATTCTGCAAATTCAAAGGTACTGTAGGTAAAATTCACTTTGATAATCTGTATTAAATTGTTATAGCTAAGTAAGTTGGATCTTTGACAGTTAAAAAGAGAAAAGGCAGCATGATTTAATGACCAGATAGATATGAAGAATATTACCAATACAGTCATGAAGCCGGGCCAAAATGTTGGTAATATTTAGATTACTTGTAGAATATAATTGTAATGGACCAAGATTGTAAGTTTGATCCTGACGTGTACCTGCTCCGTGAATCTGGATCACGATTGCTGTATCCCTAATCCGTTTCAGCTGGAAGCCCCTTTAGCTACACATAGGCAGGATGAGAAAGTGAATTTATTAAATACAGTCCATCACCATCTTGCACAAGCTCTAAAGGTATGTTTTATTATTACTAGGGTTCAAACCTATCAAGTATTTTTCATTTTAGTACCATTTTGACAAAGGAATGGGTTTAGGGTGATACCAAATCAGAGGCAAGCATCAGAATTACCTGTGGAGCTTTTTAATAATACACAGGCATGAATTTCCCCCTCAGACTTCTGTTCACTTAGTCTGGGATAAGACCCAGGTATTTTTAAACCTCAGCAGGTGACTCCGATGTGACCCCTCTGTTGAGATCCACTAGGTGAGGACACAGAGGCGACAGTTATGAATTTCCATTTTTCCCTGATTTTGAAGTGGTAATAAGAAACAGGTATCTTTAATACTGGAGAGTCAGAAATCAGCGACTTCCAGTTGGAGAAGAAAAGAGTTCAGCAGCGGAAAAGGAAAGTAACACTTCAAGGTCGTGTGATTAAGTGGCATTTCTGTCAGGAGTCCGTGTGACCAGGAAGGGAATGAGGTCTTTGGAAATAATCACAATGAATAAGGAAGTATAACTTGTTCAAAATTAGTTCTTTATTTCATTTCAAGTCGACAGATGTTTCAGATGTTTTATTTAAAATCTACTAAAATAAAAAATAAAATAAATAAAATAAAATCTACTGCATGTTTAACAAGAGTACGTTAGGTATTACTAAATAAAGTATAACATTAGGCCTTTAGCTGAAAGGAAAATACTGTGTATGATTTTTGGACATCGTGCCAGTACAGTGAAATATCAAAGGGATGTGTCTGTGACAGAAATGGCACCAAAGCTTTGATAATCATGAAAAAGCTTGTAAGGCATCACACACGTGATCATTTAAATTAGCAGAACTGTTAGTTTCTAAGGGAAAAAAAAAGGAAAACTGTGTTAGAGATAAAGAAGAGAGAAGTAAACACAAAGGGACGGTCATGCTGGCAGTACTGCCATGTAGTATCGTGGGAGAGAGAGTTTCAAGCAGAAATTAATAGTATCAAATACAGAGAATCCTAAGAGAATGTAGGTTAACAGTAAATCATAAAGTGATGTCTCAAAAAGGTGGTCATTTATAACCACCAAGCAGCAGTTTTACAAATGCAATGGGAGCTAAATTCGAGTTTCTTTGGGAAGGGAGGTTATTTCAGTTTTGAAAGTTTGCAAAGAACTGGTGTTTAAGTTAAATTCTTGATTCAACATTCATAAGCAGATAGGACAGTGAAAAGATTTGATCAGAAGACTGGCTTTCATCCAAGTGTGCTACCGAGAAGCTGCACAACGCTGAACAAATTTTCTAGGCTATAAAATAGAGTTAAAATATATTACCATGTGTTTATCACGAGACCCTGTGAGAAACAGACAACATATATGCAGGTACTTTGTTTACAGTATAAACATTATTTTCCCTATTAGCATTTGAACAAGTTAACATTTTACTAACCTCATTGCTTTAAATGAGCATCACAAATTACAAAATGTATAAGAATAAATTTTTTGCTTTTTTCTTTCACAAATGCATTTCTATAATATATTTTCGTAAAGAAATCTAAATGTTGTAAAATGTATATGTTGATTTAGGTTCATCGGGTTGAAGAAGAAATGCGTGAACTTCTGCAAGAAACATGCAAGAACAAAAAAGCAATGGAAGAAAAAATTAAGCAACTTGCTTTTGCTCTAAATCAAATTCAGCAAGAAATGTGATGGTTCTGAGAACAAATTTAATTGAAATGGACCAGCAGACCTATTGTAAAAATGATTAAATATTGTAACAGTAGTAACTGCTATGACTTTGAAATGTCTCTTTCTACACATTTCATTTTGATTATATTTTAAAAGACTTTTGATCAAGTATTTATTAATTGTATATGTAGGGTCTTTTTATAATAAATTGTTGATAATTATGTGTATTAGAAAAACCTATCAAAATAACTAGACTTAAAACACTTTTTCTTGTTTCTGTGCTATACATTGTTTGGTAATTACACATTTGCCTACTAATATGTAAGTGAAAATTAAGATTAGTATTTTGACTATATGAGGGGAAGTATCTTAATATTGTTGTTACTTTACTGTGTTGATGAACTGATTATATTTATTGCTTGTCCTTTAGTTGATTTAGCTCCATTCTTTTAAAGTGCTCATAAGTGTAGCCAAAAAATATTTTAAATCTGTGTAAGATGTGGTGTTTTTACGAACGCATATGTATGCATCTCCACATCACTCAAAATGACCCCTTTTTAAATAATGCATCTGACTCTTTCATTAAAGAATACATTTAAGGTTTTATAAACATTGTCTGTTCAAGAGGAACACTGCTGTTCCACCCTCATTCTGTCATTTTCCTTTTTAATCACTGTATGAAGAGAATTATTATTTTGCAACTGGAAACAGTTTCATTTCATATCAATTCATTTATTAGTTTCACTTTTGTCACCTCTTATGTTCTGTGTATGCAGAACAAAGGTCTAAATACTATTCTCCACTATTTCTAAAAGAAAGAGAATATAATACTACATTTTTAACTAATAGCTAGTGAACTAAGTTTTAAAAATTAAATGGAAGCAGAAAAAAATGTAAAGAGAGGACCCGTTTCCTTATAGACAAGATTTGTACTGAAATCTGTGGGACATCATGCATTTCAGCGTACGTAGTGGGGGCATGTGGGGGAGGGGAGGACATGAGAAACACTGGGGAAAATAATAGCTGAAGACTTCCTGAATCCACCAAAAAAGATTAACCTACAGATTCAAGACCTTCAGTAAAACCCAGGAAAAACACAAAGGAACCCACACCTAGACACTGTATAGTCAAACTGTTGGGAAACTCTTGAAAGCAGCAAGAAAATATGGTTTATCTCATATAAAGGAACAATATAGTTAACAGTTGACTTTTCATCAGAAGCAATGAAGGCCAGGAGGCACTGAAGGGCATATTTGAGGCACAGGAAGAAAAGGAACTGTATGTCAAGAGTTCTACATCCAACAAAATTAGCCTTCAAAATAAGTGCAAAATAAAGGAGATTAGAAGCAGTGGATTTACATTCAAAGTGCTCAAAAAAAAAAAAATCAGTCAAGAATCTTACATTGAGCAAAACTATCTGTCAAACATGAAGCCAAAAATAGTCATTACCAGATAACATCTGAGAAAATGTGTTGCTACCAAGTCCACCTTAACAACAAACGCTGAAGGAAATTCTTAAGGCTTCAGATCCTTTCAGAAAGTGAGCCTAGAGAGTAATTAGAATACACATTAAAAAAAGAAAACTGGTAAAAGTAATTATACAAAAGGAATATAAAGGTGTATTTTCCTTTCATCCCTTAACTGATTACAAAAGGAAATATATAAAATAATGTGTATATAATTGTATTATTGGGAATTAAACATAACAATAACATTTCTCAACATCAGCATAAAGGAGAGTGGAAGCAATGCTGTTTTTAAACAAGGAAATAACAGGACAGTAACTTGAAATCATAAAAACAAATAGAAACAAGAAATGGTAAATATGAAAATATAACAAACTATATATTTGCTTTTTTCTACTTCTTAGACTAAGTTGTATAAAATAATAACTATAAAAACAGTTGCATTTATAACATGTATAACAGTACAAAAAAAGAGGGACTAGAGCTATATAGGAGAAACATTTTTATGTCATTGAAATTGAGTTAGTATAAATCTGTTGTATATTCTGATAAGGTGTCTATGAAAAGCCCTTGTGAAGCCACTAAAGAAATAACTTCAAAATAGATAACAAAAAACAAAATTGGTTAAGGGAATTGAAATGTTACACTAGGAAATATTTGTGCAATACAAAAAGAAAAGGAGCAGAAAGAAGAAGCAAACCAATAAAGTATAAAGCAATTTTTAAAAGCAATAAAAGACATGATGGAGGAAACCAGGTTTAATGGCAGAAATAAATAAGGCTATCAGGTGTAATTCAACTATAGCGATAATTACATTAAGTGTGACTGGATTCAATGATCCAATCAAAAGGCAAGAACAGATAAGAAAACAAGAGCCAACTATATGTTGCCTACAAGAGACACTTTCAATTCAAATATGCAAATAGGTTGAAAGTAAAAGGATGGAAAAAGATATACATAAATAGCAACCATGAGAAAGCTGGAGTGGCTATACTACTATCAGACAAAATAGACTATTACAAAAATTGGACTAGAGGAAAAGATTGTATAATGATAAAATGTCAGTACAATTGTCAGAAATATAATTATTAACATGGATGTACCTACAACATGTTCCCAAAATGCATGAAGCAAAACAGACTTGAAGGGAGAAAAAGGTTATTAAACCATAATAGAGAATTCAATACTCTGCTTTCAATAATGGATAGAACAATGAGGCAGAAGATTAACAAAGAAATACATTTCAACAACAGTGTAAGCCAGCAAGGAGTGGTGGACACCTATCTATAGGACACTTTCAACAACAGCAGAATCTCAACATTCTTTCCAGGTATGCATAGAACATTCTGCAGGACAGATCAGATGCAAGGCCCCAAAGCAAGCCCTAGTGGATTTAGGATTGTTGAAAGCATACAAAGTATGCTCTCTGACTGACCACAGTGAAGTGAAATTAAGAAGGAATAACAAATTTGGAAGTTTGACAATTATGTGGAAATTAAACAACACACTCCCATATAATGACTGGTTCAAAGAAGAAACCACAAGGGAAATTAGAAAAGTTATTTGAGGTGAATGGAAATAAAAAATAAAACAAAACTTATGAGATGGAACTAAAGCAACTGGTAGAGGGAAATTTCTACCTGCAAACAACTACATTAGGAAAAAAGGAATATCTGAAATTAATATCCTAACCTTCCATCTATAAGATACTGGGGAAAGAGGAGCAAACTAAAGCCAAAGCAGACAGAATGGAGGAAATAAAAATTACAGCAGAATTTAATGAGAGAATAGAAGAAGAATATACACAACGTACCTAAACTTTCAACTTAGAAAAATCAATAAAGTTGACAAACCTTGAGCTTGACTAAGGGAAAAATTACTCAAATTACTAAAATCAGGAATGAAAGCAAGGAAATAATAGTAGTAATAATAGGGGTGGGAGGAAACTGCGAGTTGATGAATATATTTATGGCCTTAATGACAGTGATAGTTTCATGAGTATATACTTATCCTCACTCATCCAGTTGTATACATTAAATATGTGCAGATTCTACATGTCGATCATACCTTAATAAAGTGGTTTAAAATGAAAAGAAAAAATTTCATTGGCAATAGAATCAAAAATTAAATTTTTAGGTATAAATTGAACAAAAATGCAAATCTGACACTCTGAAAACTAGAAAACATTGTTGAAAAAAATCAAAAAGACTTCATACTCATGGATTGGAAGAAAACATTGTTAAGGTGCTAGTTCTCCCCCAAATTCATCTCCATATTAAATGCAATCCCTACCAAAATCCCAGCTATCTCATTTGCAGAAATTAAAATGATTCTAAAATTCATATAGAAATTCAAGGTACCTAGACTAGCCAAAGTAATCTTGAAAATGAAAAAAATTAGAAAGCTCACACTTCCTCACTTCAAAACTTACTAGAAATCTACAGTAATCAAAACTGTCTGGTACTGGCATACAGGTGGACATATAGATTCATGGAACTGAAAAGAGAACCTTGAAATAAACCCTCACACATAAGGTCAAATGATTTTTGACAAGTGTGCCAATACCATTCAATGGAGGAATATGAAATGATACAGCAACTGTGGAAAACAATATGGTAGTTACTAAAAAAATTAAAATAGAATTATAAGATCCAGCAATCCCACTTCTGGGTTTATACCCAAAAGAATGGAAAGCAAGTTGTCACATAGATATATGTATGTCAGCAGCATTATTAGCCAAAGTTGGATGCAATCCACTGTCTATTTACAGATGAATGGATAAACAAAATATGGTGCATGTATATACGTGGATGCTGGATGATTAATCAGCTATAGGGGATGGAAATTCTGACACATGCTACAATGTAGATGACCCTGAAGGACATTATGCTAGGTGAAACAAGCTAGGCACAAAAAGACAAGTACTGTATGAGTCCACTTATACAATGTACTAAAAATAGTCAAATTTATAGACAGATGGTTACCAAGTGCTCAGGGAAGGGCAGATGGGGAGTTACTGGTTTGTTTGTTTTTCACTTTTTAAATTTTTTTTAATTATTTATTTTGGGGGGAAGGGAAAGTGATTAGGTGTTTATTTATTCATTTATACGAAGGTATTAGGGTTTGAACCAGGACCTCACGCATGCTAAGCACACACTCTACCACTGAGCTATATGTACCCTTCACCCAGGGAGTTATTGTTTAACGGGTAGAGAGTTTCAGTTTTACAAGATGGAAAGACTTGTCAAGCTGCATGGTGGTGATAGTTTCACAACACTGTGAATATACTTGGTACCACTGAAATGTATATAATTAAAATGGTAAATTTTATGTTACATGTATTTTATTACAATTAAAAATAACAATTTTTTAAAAATATTAAAACTCATGGGGAAAAAAATCCTGGGTAAAGAGTATAAATAGACATTTATCCAAAAAAGATATACAAATGGCCAATAAGTACTTGAAAAGATGCTCAAAATCATTCATCATTAGAGAAATGCAAATCATAACCACAATGAGATAATACTTCTCACCCAGGACTATAACCAGAAAAACGATCCAAGTTGGGGGAATAACATGGAGTACCTGGAATTCTCATACACGCTGGTGTGAATGTCAAATGGTGCAGCCACTCTGGAAGACAGCCTGACAGTTCCTCAAAGGTTAAACAGAATTACTGTATGACCCAAGAACTCCATTCCTAGTTATATACCCAGGAGAAATAAAAACTTGGTCCACATAGTAACCTGTATACAGTGTTCATCACAGTATTTTTCAAAACAGCTAAATGGTAGAAATAACCCAAATGTCCATCAAGTGATGAATAGATAAATAAAATGAGGTATTTTTACCCAATAGAATATTGATTGGCAATAAAAAAGAAATGAAATAGTGATGATACAGGATACAACAGGGATGAACCTTGGAAATATTATGCTAAGTGAAAGAAACCAGTCGTTATAGACCACATATTGTATGATTCCATTTATTTGAAATGTCCACAATAAAAGAAATGCATAGAGGCAGAAAGTAGATTGATTCGTGCTCACCAGTTGCTAGTGGATTATGGAGAAATAAACATATGTTGAGTTTCTTTGGGTGGCAATGAATATATTAAAAATCACTGAACTGTATACTTTCCTATTTACAATCATATCAAATAGAATAAAATAACTAGGAATACTTTTACCTAAGGAGGTAAAAGATAATATAATATTCTGAGCCATATGTGTTGAGCTGTTTTGTAGATCCTGACACCCCCACCATGTGGAAGAAGTTAACTACACGATGGCCAGACTGTAACCATGACACAACCTGCTGCAAATCCGAGAACTGGTCTCAAGGAAATGGGAACAAATCGACCAGGGAACTGAAGGCGAACTGTATTTAAAACAATCAAGATGATGCTAATCAGACCACTTCATGACTAATTTCAAGATCGTTGTCAGAGCTGACTATGCATCTCTGCATGTAGGCCCCTCTCTCTGCCACCACGCCTCTGAAACTCTCCCTTAAAAGCTCTTTCCCACTGATTGGCAGTGGGGAATTGGCCTTTGAACTTAAGTCTGCCTTCTCCCCTGGTTGCCGGCCTTCAGAATACAGCAAATTTTCCTTCTACCAACATTTTTCTCTTGAATATTGGCTTTCAAACAGCGAGCAGCCTGACCTGAATTTAGGTAACACAATGGAATAAATTGTCTCCCCCAAATTCATGTTAAAACCATAACCCCCAGTGTGGTGGTATCTGAAGAGGGAGCTTTTGGGAGGTACAGGTTAAGATGAGGTCACGAGAGTGGGGACCCTCATGATGGAATTAATGTCCTTATAAGAAGAGACACCAGAGAACTTGCTTGCTCTGTCTCTGCCATGTGAGGACACAGAGAGACGGTGGCTGTCTGCAAGCCAGGAAGAGAGCCCTCACCAGAACCTGACTATGCCGACTCCCTGACCTTGAACTTCCAGCCTCCAGAACTGTGAGAAAATAAATTTCCGTTGTTTAAGGCACCCTGCTTATGGTATTTTTGTTATGGCAGCCCAAGCTAAGACACACATTTTAAAAAAGTTTTTAGAAAGAACAATTTTATTTTTATCAATCCCCGTCCCTACATCTGTAACAGAAGGTTACCTCTTCAAATTAAAACTAAAACCCACTTAAGAAACACTATTGTGTTCATTACTTTTATTAATTAATCAATTAAGTTACTTTGCAAAATGATGATTTTGTTAATGCTAAATCACACAGCAAAAACCATTTTCAGATAACTTTGAGTGGTTTTATTGAATTTTTCATGTTTTACTGAAGATGTTTAATTCCAAGTTTTTGCTTATAGAGTTTTTTGACTAAAATAAATCCTATCTGGTTATTAATAAAGCTCTGTGCCTATGAACTGGAAACAAGTATTTTATTATAAATGCTGTGTCCAGTTTTACTAGCTAATGCTGTCTCACTCCATTCCAGTGACTTTTTTGCTATTGTTATTTAAAATTAAGCAAAATCTTTCTTGCATGGAACTTTCTCGATTTATTAGTCATACGGAATTTTCGTTCACCTAATATTTACTGAACATCTACTATATTCAAAGTGTTGTGTGTGACACACTCTCAGTTCAATTTTAGTCCTCACTCTCAAGAGTTCGTAATGGAATGAGGAAAAACTTTCTTTTACTCAGATCTGTATGTGACCTCATTTCCCATCAACAGTTTGGGGTGTCACGAAGCACAAGAACCTGTGAGTGCCTAATCTAAATAATACAATTTAATTTGGTTCCAATACAGTATTAAGAACACTTCTAATTGCTGGAAATCTGGGTTCTAGCGGCGCTTCCTTGGGCAATTCACGACCTCTCTCTCTACACTCAGTACCTCTACCTTTAATGTCCATGATTCTGCTTTTCTGTATTCTGAATCTAAAAAACAAAACAAAACAAAAACTTTGGAATAAAAGCTTGCACTTGGCCCGAGTCACTGATAGATTTGCAAAGGACGCCAAAGCTGCAAAAGCGCAGGCAGCAGAAACCGCCCAATGGCGGGAAGAGACCGGAGGCTGCGCTCGTGCGCTCCTCAAACCCAGCAGCTCAGACATCCACGGCCACCAGGCAGGGTGTCCTCCTGCCCCGGGGAAGTCCTTTTCTGCTCGCGGCGTCGTTGCGGGAGGTCGCCGATCCTGGGGAGCAGCTCGAGTGCAGCCTGGGGACGAGCGTGAACTCCACCCACCCACGCGCCCCTCCTCCCCGCTCGCCCCTCCTTCCTACAGAAAAATGCGTTTCCAAGCAACGGTGGGTGGCGGCGTCACTTCCTGCCATTTAAACTCGGGTCCCCACCCCTCGCCGCCCCTTCTCCTGGCTTCCACTCCCCCTCCCCTCGGTCGTGGGCTCCCTTGTCGCGTCCCCGGGCTCGGGGAGGGGGCGGAGGCCGGGCGCGCCGAGCGGCCCCGAGGCCAGTGGGCTCCGCGCACCTGTTTGCGGGAGCCCGCGCCCCTTCGTCCCGCCTTCGGTCGGCCCGGCGGCGGCAGCGGCAGCGGCAGCGGCCGCTGCGGAGCCGACCCGGCAGGTGGCCGGGCGCGGGGACGCGATGGCGGCGGCGGAGCCCGCGAGCTCCGGGCAGCCGGCGCCGCAGGGGCAGGGGCAGGGACAGGGCCAGCGGCCGCAGCCGCCGCCGTCCCAGGCGCAGCCCCCGCCGCCGCCGCCCCCGCCGCCGCAGCCGCTCGGGGGCGGCGGGGGCGGCAGCAGCAGGCACGAGAAGAGCCTGGGGCTGCTCACCACCAAGTTCGTGTCGCTGCTGCAGGAGGCCAAGGACGGCGTCCTGGATCTCAAAGCGGTGAGCGCGGGAGGCGGGGAGGGGGCGGACTTCCGAGCTCGCGGCCTGCCCCGGGAAGCCCACCCCCTCGCCGCGTGGGTCGGGCGGCGCTGTGCGGACGCGCCCCGCGGGGACTGGGCCACCCGAGCGCAGGGGCCACGTGGCGGGCGCCCAGGCTCGGGGCGCCGGGATGGGGGAGGGCCGAGGGACCAGGCTGGCCCCGACCCGCCGCGTAACCAATGGGGCCCTGCGCGGCGCGGGGCTCTCGACAAAGAGCCCAGGAGCTCGAGCGCGCCCGCGTGGCTTCTGTCTCGGGCGCGGGGACCCGAGGGCGACCGAATCCTTGCTGCCTGCCCTGAGTCCACCTGTGGCAGAGACGCAGAGGGTATCCGGGCCCTCTGCCCGGAGACCACCTCAGGATTGAGTTTGCCGTTGGGAATTGGTGCTTTTAGTAGGCGATTCTGCGTTTCCGTTGTTGAAAGTAAACAAACAAACAAAACCCGGTTTTGCCACCTCTTCCGGATGAAACAAGTGAAAAAAGTGAACTCTTCACAGCCCACCCGCTTAAAATAATAATAGTTAAAAGAAAAACAAAATCCCTCTTCTATATGCGCTTCTTTTCATCATCCTGAATAATTAAGAGGGATATTTGATTTGTAACTTAATTTGGTACCTGATACAGATTTCTAAAAGTGAGATTTGTCATCACGAGAGATGTTTTGTAACTTTCACCCAGAGATGGAAGTGCTCGGTAAACTCTCTCCTATTTTATGAGGCCGTGTCTTTTACTGCAGTTCAGAATTTTCAAACAACAACACGCATCAAAAGCTGTTCGGTTAAACAGTATCACTTAACCGTTCGAGGCAGGATTTGGAACGATTCCACCGCGCTGAGGAACAAGAGAACGCGATCACTTGAATTAAAATTAAGCCAGCACACCAAGTTTAGGGACTAAAGCTTTAAAAACAAGCAAAAATTGCTGGCGAGTTAGTAGTCACTGCGGACCGCTCCTAGGCGTTACCCCTAAATCTGGGCTTACACTGAGGCTTGGTGACGGCACCTAGGGGAGTGCCGGGACTCCCTTAGCCAGCTTGAGAGTGACTGCAGGCTGGAGGCTATGCTTAGAGTAAGCAAAGCAGGAGAGCATCTTCTGGTACTCCCTGACCCAAGGCTCACAGAAGCCAACTTGATGTTCTCTGCCAGGGGCCATCCTCTGGGTGTAACCCAGGAGGCGAGGTATGTCTTCGAATGCTCTCTCCTTTCCCCGGGTGTGGTAGGTTGTTCAGTAAGTGATCGTTGAATTTATCTGACTTGTTCTGTTTTATCCAAATGAGACAAGATGCACATATTTTGCATTTGGAGAAGTAGTTTCTACTATCTCTTTTAGAAGTGTTATTCCTGGAATTTTCCCACACCTTTGGAAATTCTTGTTCTTTTTCCCCCACAGATCTTTTTTTTTTTTTTTTATACCTCCCTCTTCCTAAAAGTGCTTTATGGCGTATGCATATGTAGTAGTTAAAATGTTATTAACTAAAATGGATTCTGTTTAAAGTCATGAGGTCCTCAGTGAAAGCCAGGGATGCTACAAAACATAGCTTGCAAACTGCTGTTCGGAATCTACAAGTTCATTTGTACCTGTGACTTCTAAAGGACTCAGGGAAGTTCGGGGTTTTCCAGATAAAACTGAACTCCAAGGGCTGGCTGTGGGGGCTTCTCCTGAAACTTGGCTTTGAAATATAATGGAACTTTGCCCTGGGTTTCCCCTAAATTCTTTTGTCTTTCTCCTGTTTCATCTGTGGCCAGATTTTGCACTCTAGGAGTCCCAGAGGCGGTGAATGGCAAGTGGAGTTTAATATTTCATAACAACATTGTCTCATTCATCCTGGAACTTTACTAAAAATTCAAAGGTTTTTGCAGTAATATTAGGTCTCGTTGTATTAATGACTTTTTACTCATAGAGAACGGTTTTTCACATGTATATGAATATATATTTTATTTATTTACATGTATTTATTTATATCTGTGTAAAATCTTATGTTGTAAAAATCTTATATTGGAATCTTTCCAGTGGTGTTTCTTTTCTTTTTTTATCGGCTATTCTTAAGAGTTTATTGTTTTATATTATGAAATAGCAGTCCTATATGAGAATTTACAGTTTATATAATCCAATGACGTTTCTTATTGTGCACCATAGTAAAAGATCATTCAGACTTTTTTGACAGAATATGTTGAGGATGGAAACAAATACTGACAATTATAAAGTTCCTCTAATTTGAAATTATTTAAAAAATCACAGTTTTTCTTAGATTCTTACTTGGGGGTGGTGTATTTCAGCCTAAGTTATCAGTACTTTTGAGGTATACACTTGACCTTTTTTAAGAAGCAGTTAATGAAATGTCATTTTTGTGACTATCGTGAATATAAAACATTATACCAACCTTCACATCCAAGTATCTTAGATATCCATAAAATATCCAAACTACATAGATGCTGTTTCTTTTCTAACTTATGACACATTCTACTGGAGAGTAAGAACGTGATGTTGTATCTTAGTGACGAATTTCTTCTTGGTAATTTTACTAATTGAGGACATAGCTTAACAAAGCAAACAACTTCTAATAAAGCTGCTTTAGTGTAATTTAACAGGAGGAAATAGAAACATCTTGAAAGAGATTTGAGAAACTTATTCAGTATCTTCCTCCTACACCCCCACTGTATAGTTTACATTACAATATCATTTACAGTAGCAGGAGTGGGGGAGTTACTATCTCTTTATTCCAGGAAGATGACAGGTTATGTCACGGTCCTTTCTAGTGATGGGGTCTGCCAGCTTGTGCTGTTAACAGCCAACGTTTGTTGAGAGCTTACATCTATTAACTGATTTTACATCTATTTTACATTCTGTTAACTAATTTTATCCTCCTAACAGTGGAAATTTGGGGTTATCATTCCCTGTTTGAGAGATGAGAAAATTGATAGGTCAAATATCTTGTCCAGTGTCACACTGTAGAAAGTAACAGAGCTGTGACTTGAGACTAGACCATTTTTTTTCTTATTCTCTGTGCTTTAGTGCCTTTCAGTATTCCTAAAAAATTTAACTTCTTATTTAAGCTTTTCATCTGTGTGAGGGCATGGAATCTTTCTTGTAAAGATAATTTTTGTACCTCTACTCATGCTGGAAGAGAGAGTATTGAGCCCCTGCACTGAAAATGAGGACATCGATGGCAAATTCCATATTTTATCACAAATTATACTAGGGTTCTGTTTTTCCGAAACTAACAATTCTAAGAGGTTAGGACAGTTATGACTGTCTAGACATTGTTTTGAAAATTCCTGTTAATTTATAACTGAGTTTCTCTATTTTACTTGCCACTTTGATGCCTAGACATTGTTTTGAAAATTCCTATTAATTTATAACTGAGTTTCTCTATTTTATTTGCCACTTTAATGCCACCTTAAACTTTTCAAAGTATGGTCAAGATTGCTTATCTCACTTTTTTATAATTGTTTCAGTTATAAATCACCTGAATGATACCTGGATTAATATGATAAAATATTTATGGTGTTTCTAATCTCACAGATCCCTGAGATTATACCCATTTATGTTTAGCTGATTAATACAAACCCTGGAAGAGATAAATATTTTAATCTAAAGCCTTAGTTTGTGACACTGAGCAAAGATTTGATATTGCAGCTAAAAGTAAGACTTACCCTAAGGAGCGAGATCTGGGTAGGACGACCAGAACTTTAGTGCGTGCTTAAAACTTCTCGGGGCAGTTTCACTTCTGAGTATATAGCCCCAGAGAATTGAAAGCAGGGTCTTGAACAGATACTTGTACACCCAGGTTCATAGCAGCGTTAACTACAATAGCTGAAATGTGGATACAACCCAAAGGGTCCATCAACCAATGAGTGGATATGCAAAATGTGGCCTGTACATATAATGGAAGATTATTCAGCCTCAAAAAGAAAGGAAATTCTGGTACATGCATAGATGAACCCTGAATACCTTAAGCTAGTACCTGAAAGACAAGTGCTGTATGATTCCACTTACATGAAGTAACCAGAGCGGTCAAGTTCGTAGAGACAGACAGTAGAACAGGGGTTGCTGGGGGAGGGGACGCTGGGAAGCTGTGGCTTCGTGCGCGTTATGGGCTGAATTGTGTTCCCTCAAAATCCACATGGTAGCCCCCAGAACCTCAGTGTGACTGTGTTTGGAGATAGGGACTTCAAAGAGGTGACTCAGGTTATGTAAAACAAGGCCGTTAGGATGGGTGAGCACTAAACCACTCTGGCTGGTGTCCTTGTTAGAAGAGGAAATTTGGACCCACAGACACCAGGGATGCCTACACACAGAGAAAAGCCCGTGTGAGGACACAGCGAGACGGAGACCATCTGCAAGCCAAGGAGAGAGGCTTCAGAAGAAATCAAACTCACCAACACCTTGATCTTGGACTTCAAGCCAACAAAACTTTGAGAAAATAAATTTCTGTTGTTTGAACCACCCAGTCTGTGGTACTTTTGTTATGGCAGCCCAAGCAAACTAATACTGTGGGTACGGAGTTTCAGTTTTGCAAGATGAGAAGAGTCCTGGAGATCGATTGCACGACAGTGTGTATGTACGTAAAACCACTGAATTGTACACATAAAAATGGCTAAGTTGGAAATTTTATGTATTGTGTAATTTACTGAGGTTAAAAAAATAGGGAAAAAAATCTTGCAACAGTTCTAGTTACATACCTAATACAATGGCGAAAAATCCAAAATACTGACGCCACCAAGTGCTGACTCGAGCATGGAGCATCAGGAACTCTCGTTCACTGCTGGGGGGATGCAGAACATTATAGCAGTTTCTTAAAAAACTGAGCATACTTTTACTATACCATCCAGCTATCACCCTAGTTGATATTTACCCAAATGATTTGAAAACTTACGTTCACACAAAAACCTGCACACGGATGTTCATAGCACCTTTATTCATAACTGCCAAAACTTAGAAGCAACCAAGATGTTCTTCAGTGGGTGAATGAATAAATAAGCTGTGGTACGTCCAGAGAATGGAATACTATTCAGCACTGAAAAATGAGTTGTCACCATGAAAAGGTGGAGGAACCTTAAATGCATATTGCTAAGTGAGAGAAGCCAATCTGGAAAGGCTACACACTATGTAATTCCTACGATGTAACATTCTGGAAAAGGCAAAACTATAGAGATAGTGAAAGATCAGTGGTTGCCAGGGTTTGGGGAGTGGGAGAGATGAACAGGTGGAACCCAGAGGATGTTTAGGGCAGTGAAACAATTTCATACGATACTGAAATAGTGGGTACATGCCATAATACATTCATTAAAACCTATAGGATGTACAACACCTATGTTGTACATATATGTACAAAATGTACATATGTACATTTTGATATGTCACTGTAGGTTCATCACTTGTAGTGAATGTGCCACTCTGGTGGGGGATGTTGATAGTGGAGGAGGCTATGCATGGGTGGGGGCAGGGGGCATATGGGAAATCTCTGTATTTTTGCTCAATTTTCCCATGAACCTCAAGCTACTCTAAAAAATAACTATTAAAAATGCATATATAAAGCTTCCCTGGATATATCAATTCCAGGGTCTAACTAATAACCATCTATTAAATGCAAGATGCTTGGCTAAATGGAAAAAGACAATTCTCAGGAGACTGAAGGTTGAAGACACTAATAAAAATGATTACTACTAGCTATTACTAAGTGATTGGCCAGATGCTTTGCTTGCATTAGGGCATTCCATCCTTGTAAGAGAACTGTAAGGGAGATATTATAGCTCCATTTTGCAGATTAGGAAGTTGAGGCTTAATGAGGTTAATTGGTTACAGCTAATATCCACGGTAAAGGAGCTAAGAACCCAGATAGTCTGGTGTCAGAATTGATGCTGTGCTAAGCAAAGTGTCCCTACTTCCGAAGTTTTGGTTATAATGTAAAGAACAGGTTTTTCTAGAGAATAACAGAAGAGAACAAGAAAAGAAGCCAGCCAGCCATGTCGTTTATGAGTTCTGGGATAGGATAAATGGGCGTATAGCTGAGACAGTGCTAATGAGTTCTAGGTCTTCATTCTGCCGCTTACCAGCAGCGTGTCTTGGTCATGGCCCATTTCCTTTCTATCTAACAGTACTTCTCAGTGTGTAGACCAAAGGTCAGATGCCGCAGCATCTGGATCTGTAGAAAAATACGGATTCTAATGTCAGACCTGGGAGGGAGGGTCCTGTAGGACAGGGAAGGTGAACAGATGCTCCAGGAGATTTTGATACCTACTTCTGAGAACTGTGGGATGAAGCTCTCCTGCCCTCCTTTTTCAATCTTAACCATTCACGAATCAAAAAGAACGGTTCTGGGGGTAGAAGGTGTTCATGTCCAACAAAGCTGACCCTTTGGGAGCTCAGTAAGATTGAGGAGAGCTACTCTTGAGAAAATGTTAGAGGTTAGGGAGGGAAGAAGTTCCCCTTTGATGTGCTCTGGGATGGTCTCTGCTCATGGCTGAGATGTAGCTTGTTAACAGCTTTTAAATCTTGCATTACTAAGTAAGGGACCTCATTTCTCCTGCAAGTGAGTCAGCTTTGAGAGTTATTTCTATAATGGAATAAATTAAAATCCACTTTTACAGTAAAATTCCATTTTATTCTACTTATGGGGGATAGGAAAATTAAAGGCTCTTAAATTTCGGATTTAATTTTTAAAAAGAGCAAGATCAGGGCAACTATAGTTGAATCTTCATTTGTTCTGATGAATATGTTATTGAGGCTTTAAAGGTAAGGTAACTGACTAGAAATACACTGAGTTGCTATCTCACTTAACGGGAAAAAAAAGCACACACACAGAGCTTAAAAAATCCAGAAAAAAAAAAACCATGAGAGCATAATACACAGAAAACATCAAACGAGTAATCATTGCAACCTGTTAGTTTCTCCAGTATGTGCATGTATTTGACTCCTTTTTCTTTTGAATAAGGTTGTTTAGATGAAAAAACCTCAAGCATCTCATGTCTACCAGTAAACCACCAACAGAAAAGAACTCAAAAGTTTTAAATTAAGATACCCCAGACAAAGGGAAAGAGAAAAATCGGGAGTGAAAGTACTAATTTCCAGATAAAGCCTACCTTAACGTCAAGTGCACTCAGTGGTGTAAACTGATCTTATAAGAATGAGATTATAATCCACGGATGAATCATGAGAGTCAATGTTTAAGTAAGAGTTCCTCTCAGTGTGGATCACGTATACATTTGTCTGGATGTGTGTGTATCATGTTATGCCATTTCTTCCATATAGTAAGTATGCTATGGTAAGTATTTCTTATAAAAGAAAAAATTTATTAGAAATAAGAAATTAGCATGGTAAGCATTTCTTATAAAATTTTTTTTAATGATTTTGACTTTCCCCAATTATTCCTCCATGGGTCTTCCTTTATGTCTTAAACTTAATGTTTGTCAAAGAGAGGATTTTTTTTTCTGATTTATCTTATTAAACTTAAAGCATATTTACTGAAGTAACATACAACTAATAGAAAACTTAGAAAAAGATTAATATAGTCCAGAATTAAAGTTACCCAGTATGCCTCCACTGCAAGAGAGCCACTATTGTCAATTTTCAACATTTCCCCAATTTGTTACGCCTTTTTATAGCTGAGATCAACCTTTTATTTTCCCAAATTATAAGCTAAATTGTGACGGCCTCCACTTACATCTATATTACCCAGAATTAACTATTGTATATAAGTTGTTTCAAGGGGTTTTTTCCATCTCATTCAGCAAATAGAAGTTACCCAGGGTGTGTCATAGCCCCGCCCTTTAGTAGCTTACAGCTTGTGGGGCTTGTGGGGCAGAGCGAAGCATGGGACTTGGACTCGGGATGTGGGGGCACTTGCTGAGCCCTGGGGACGTGATGTGAGAGCCATTGAAGGCTTCAGGGAGCAGGTGAGAGATGAGCTGGGGGCTGAGGGACTCAAAAAGTAGTTGACATTGATATATGTAAAATTTAAGAATTTAAAGTCATGGTGCAACTCTGCTTAGAAGAACATCCCGTGCCTTGCAGGACCCTGCTTCACCTGGGCATCCTTCCCCCTCTGCTCATTCTAGTGCACTCGCCCCTGCACCCCTTCCATGGCTCCGGTCCTGCGGGCCTTCCAGCACCCTCCCCTGCCCTCTCCTCTCCTCCTTAGGGCTGCTGCAAAGGCCTTTCCCTCTGCCTAGAGCACATTTTCTCTCTCTCACACACACACACACACACACACACACACACTCAACTCACTCACTCACTTGGCTGCTCATTTCTCTAAACCCTCCAGTCTCAGTTTACACACTTCTTCGTCCCAGCTGCTGTGGAGGGTAGAAGATGGCTCCTGAAAAATCCCCGAGGGCTAATTCCCAGGACCCAGGACTATGTTCAGTTATGTGACGAAGGGGAGTGAAGGTTCAAGTTGCTAATCAGCCCATGTTAAGATGGGGAGATTTTTCTGGGTTATGTAGCTGAGCGCACTGGTAGTTACAAGGGTCTTTAAAAGTGGAGGAAGGAAGCGGGAGAGAGGGAACCAGAGCGATGGCAGCGTGAGAAGGACTCAGCCAGACCGCTGCTGGAGGAAGGGAGCCACCAGCCAAGGGATGCTGCCGACTCTGGAAGCTGGAGCCAGAGTCTTCCCTGGAGCATCCGGAAGGAACGCACCCTTCCCTTGGCTCTAGCTCAGTGAGACTGATTTTCACTTCTGATTTACATAACTGTAAGGTAATAAATTTGAGTTGTTTCAAGTCACTGATTTTGTGATAATTTTTGACAGCGGTAATAGAAAACTGATAAAGATGCATTTCCTAACTCTTCCCCTTAATCTAAAGTGGCTAAAATTGGTTCCCGTTTATTCTTTCTCAGGAACCTCTTCTTTTCCTTAATACCCCTTATCAAACTATGGGATTATTTCTGCATTTCCCTCTAGACCAAGGGCTCTGTGGGGCCAGGGACTGTCTTTGGGGTCATCAGTAGTGATCCAGCCAGTCCACTGTAAACTTTCAACAAACAGAATGGATGTGATCAGATCTGAATTAGGTGAAAAGGCCTTCCCAGCAAGGCAGCAAGTGCTAGAGCCAAGAGGCCAGAGAAAGAAATGGTGCATTGGAGAAGCTACAAATCCGATGACTTGGATTAGGAGAATGACTGTGTTGCGGGCAAGGTCACAGGCCTGAACGAGGTGGAGGCAGTGAAGTGTAAATAAAGGGAGAGATCAGTGATGTTGCACTGCAGAGGTGGCCGAACCTGGGTGCTGAGGCTGTGGGAGGAGGCATGGGTGGCTGCCAAGTCAGTGGCCTGGTCGACTGGATGGATGGTGGTGACCTTCACGTAGAAGTTGTAAAAAAGAGGAAGAGGATCTGTAGGCAAGGTGAGCTCGGTCCTGGGTGTATCTGAGATACCTGTAGGCCACCCTTGAACACATATTCCTGTGGGAATTACGAATCTGGAGCCTAAAAAAAAGAGCAGGGCTACCGATTTGGAAATGATTGGTTTACGAAGTACGTAAGGGAGAAGGTTCCGATTAGAAAGAGGGGTAAGGATGGAACTCTGGCAAACAAACACTCATAGTTCAGGAGCAGCAGAGGAGGAGGAGACTGAGAAGGAGCAGCCTGAGACTCAGGAGGACCAGCCTGTGGCACTGCGGCCAGGGAACAGTGTTAGGAAGGAGGGAACCACCGTCAAGGGCTGCAGAGGATACAGCAAGGTTTTGTAGTATCCATTGGGTTCAGCACCAGAGGTCCAAGGCAACATTTTTGGCATTTAGACATTTTGAATGATTTCTGCTCTTAATAATCTGTGCCAAAGAATTACTCAAAGGATTATAAACATTTAAAGCCTTTAATGGATGTTACCAAATTGCTTTACAAAAAGGTGATGCTAATTTATTACCAGCCACCTCGCCACATCAAAAGTAGCGTAGAGTAGTGGTCAAAAGTGTGCACCCTGGGTTTACATCTGTGTTCAGTGGCCTTGGGCAAGTTACCGAGCTGCACTTTGCCCTTTTGTAAAAATGGTGACCAATAATAGTATCTGCCTCGTATGGTTATTAGGATAGGAGTTGCTAACGTGCGTCTTTACCTTTAAACAGTGCCTGGCACATAGTAGTGCTGTTTCCAAGTGTTTGTTAGATAAATGATGGAGAGAAGATGAATCAAAGTTGGGGATTCTGATGTTTTCATGCTCTACAAATTTGAAAGGTGATAAATAATGGTATCTTTATTTTTTTAGTCAGTTTTAGAAAGCTGTTTCTATATAAACTTTATATATGAAGTTGTTACATACAAAAAGTGTAATTTACACACATTAAGGGCTCCCATTTAAGTGCGTAGTTCAGTGAGTTTTGACAAATGCTTGTCCCTGTAACCCCCACCACAAGATGCAGAGCACTTCCATCAGCCCAGACAGCTCCCTTTTGCCTTCTCCCAGCCAATCCCCAGCCTCCCTGACTCCCAAGCAACCACCGTGGCTCTGTTTTCTTCTCCATGAACTTAAAGGAGCTTTTCTAGAGCTTTGTGTGTTTGCGCTCACACAGTACATACTCTGGGGTTAGCTGTCTTCACTCAGCATGAGGTTTTGGAGATTCACGCGCGTTGTACCTGTACCAGTAGTTCATTCTTTTCTGCCCCTGCTCGGCATTTCATCCTGTGGACATACTGCACTTTGCTTATCCATCCCCCTGCTGCTCCCAATTTGGGGCGCTTCTAAATATTCAGGCACCAATCTTAATGTAATAAACGAACGTATGCTTTTGTTATTTGAGTTTTCATTTCTTTATTATTCTTTCATTAACTCATTAAAAGTTTGAAAACCTTCTCAAGAATGTTCAGTTTTTTGGTGTGAAATTTATCTTTTGTCCATGTTTGAGTTCATGGTCCTCATGTTTTCTTTTATACGAGTTTTAATTATTGAGATAGTCACATCTTTATCGTTTCATTTTTATTCCTTCTTGGCTTTTTTAGAAGCTCCCGGTGAAGGAAATTTTTGACACTTGGGTGTAGATAACATGTGCATGAGTGTGTGTGTGTTTGAGACAGAGATGCCCCAGTTATTTCGGGGGATTTAATCAGTTTTCAGAACAGGTTGCTGGTTACAGTTATGAAGGAAGCAAACATGAAAAGTGAGTTTTACTCAGTCCTGTTTCACATTTACTGGAACCCCTTGGCGATGTTTTAGATTTATTTTAAAATCCGTGTCTGACTAGTATATCCTTCTGGAATATGACGAGTGTAAGTATTCTGAAACCGTTGTTTATCTTTTAGATAATGAGACTTTTGTCCATAGCGGAGTTTTCTGATTAGCAAAGGGTTTATGCCTGTTAATAACATTATTTCTTATAAAAGAACATCAAACCATTTGGATTTGAGAGATTTCCCAAATACATCGCACCTGTCTTTATCTTCTTAAATGGAAAACATCGGGCTTGGTTTTACTCTTTTGGTAACTCAAGATCGTCATGATGAGTATTATTTTTTGTGTTCTTTGGAGGTGATAACCTCAAAGCCTTTCTAAGTATATTGGATCACTTCTGTGTCCAATGGCCTCAGCTGTGCCTGCTTTATGAGTTTTTTTTATCGTTTCTGTAATTTCTACTCTGTCCCCTGATGGCTGCGGAGGTACCTCCCCAGTGTCCCAGACGGTGCATCCAATTCTCTTGTGGACTTTGAAATTAAATAGCCCCATTGTTAGGAATCACATGAAAGAGGAGTAAATAGGATCCAAATGGGGCGAACTCTTGAAGTAGTAAAATACACCTTCTTTTATCTAGTTTTACTTTTCAGAAGTCCCTTTTCCTACTTCATTGTGCTTGACTGTGTTCTGAAGTGTTAACGTTAGTGAGTTACACCAGATAAGTAGGGGTTCTCTGTTATGTTCCATGATACACCTTTCAGAGAATGTTTTCTTAACTCCTTTAGGGAAGAAATTGGATCAATGATAGTTATAATGGTTAGTAATGATTGTCATACTTATGATGTGCCGGGCACTCTTCTGAGTGTTTAAAATATATTCATTTAATCTTCACAACAACAGTATCTGTTACATAACAGTTCTCTTACATGCTAGCCCATGTACCTAACTTCTGTGCCGGACCACCATCAGGATGATGGGAAATGTGCAGATACAGATCCCAGTGGTAGAATAGCAGATGCATGCTCAATTTTGCTCCTGTTCTAAAAACTTAACACTTAGGAGAAGAGAATTCCAAAGCCTGCAGTTAAGGATTTAGGCAAACAATCTCTAGAGCTTGCATTGAATGGTTTTGAGAGTTTCAGCAGGCTTTCTCTGCTTCGATAGATACTTCATCACATTTCTCTTGGGAAATCTTTGGTGGCTTGAGTAAGAGTAAAAATGAAGTTAGTTTTTTTTTTTTTTTAAAGCTTATGTAGAGTTTAATAACATTTTAAAAAATTAGAACAAATTTAAATCTTATACATCTAAAATTTCGAATGTAGTGGCAGTTTGGGGTAGTGAAAACACTGCAGATTTTTTTTTAGGAGAGTTCTTTGGGGAGAAGGTTGCTGATTGGGAATGAAAACATTTGTATGCTTAGTGCTCCTTCTGGAGGGAGTCCTTGTACCTCTAAGGTAAATTATTTGTTTGGTGGGATTTAATTTCCTTACTGATTTAATGTCTCCAACAGACCCACTGAAAGCACACAGCAGCCTCCATCAGGAACTCTGCTTTTTGCCCCTACCTTCAGTAATCTCTCTTTTTTCAGTCTCTTATAACACTTTATCTCTACTTTATGGGACTATTTCATTTTTTTAACCTCATTCTGCTAGGTGTTAGCTGTAATCCTGAAGCCTTAGATATGTTTACATTTTCTTTATTAATGCTTATTATTTTTGAATAAATAAATAAGTGAAAATGAAGACCTTTCTGCTTTTTCAGGCCATATAATACACTCTGGATGAAACCACCTGCAGACTGGTGGTATTCGAATTGCTTTTCAGGGGAGTAATATAGCTCGAGAACTTTTGACTATTCACCACATATATTTAAAGTCTTTTAAGATTATAGAAGCCCACTGGAAAATGTTTTGCCACAAATTTATTTCATGAATATGTAATTAATGCCAGATTCCACCTGATTATTCATTAGCTTTCTGAGTCTGTTTCCTATAAAACAGGGAGAATGATGCCTACTTTACAAAGCAACTGTGAGCATTAAATTAGGCAACATCTGTGAAAGATCCTGTTACACAATTAACCCATTACTGGATTATAAGTGGTTCTTCTTAACTGTGGGTTGAAATCAAACATTCTTCGTATTAATTATCTTTAATAGTGTCTGAAATTAGCTAGTAATCTTATCATGAGATAAATCAATGTCAGTATACTGTGAAGCACAGTTGAAAATGAGTTCACTCAGTTTTATAAAAATTCTCACTGAAGTATTTTAGAGGCAATCTTGGTGCATCACTTAGGGTCTCTCTGCCTTATTTTCAGCATCTCATCACTTGTGCCTGTATATATAACTAATTGATGTTTTGTAGTGTTTCTGTTGCACAGTTTTGATTGTTTTTGTTTTGTTTTGTTTTTTGGATCTGGCCCTCTCGCTGTAATGTTAGTCTCTGAAGCGCAGTAGCTAAGACATTGAGTGCACATGTTGACAGCTGTGGTCCTGGAAGAGAGTAGAGGACCTGCTTCCCAGCTGGAGAACCTGAAAGACAGGATGTTTCCATAGTTACAGTGTTTACGTCAGCCTTTTTGAATGCAGCATCGGAAGAACACCCTTGAGCAAATGAGCCACAGCTAATCCTAACCCAAATAAAGCCACCGCGTAATCTCTCTCCCTCTCAGAGTTAACTCTGGGTTTTAGTGGACTCGTTTGTTAAGGTGGAGGGGTGGGGCCAGAACGTTCTTAAAGCCCTTTTTAGCACTTTGATCTGCTCTCTCAGCTCTCCTGGTTTTTTGCCTGTCTTGCTCACCTCTTAAAATCATCACAGGCTTTAATTTTGTTCTACCTCTAGACATCACATTTTGTGCACCGTTGATGACATATTTTTCAGAAAAGGGTTTACTATTTATAGAGGAGATCTATGTCTTTCAGAGAGTTATGTTTATTTGATTTTCCTGAGAAATTAGATGCTTCCCAGATGGCTGTGTAGGTCAGGTCCTATAATAGTAAATGTAACTTTTTTTTTTAATTGAAGTATAGTCAGTTACAATGTGTCAATTTCTGGTATACAGCATAACGTTTCAGTTATATGTATACATAACATACATACCTTCTCATATTCTTTTTCATTATAGTTTACTATAAGATACTTAGTATATTTCCTGTGCTATACAGAAGAAACTTGTGTGTTTTTAAAATCTATTTTATGTGTAGTAGTTAATATTTGCAAACCTCAAACTCTCAGTTTATCCCTTCCCACCTCCTTTCCCGTCGGTAACCATAAGTTTGTTTAAATGTAACCTTTTAAAGTAAACTGGATGCCTACACATGTGCATGTATTCGACAGCTACAGTGCCAGCCCGGGAGGAGGATGTACATGTGTTCTGCGCCTGCCCCTTGTCAGCACCCAGGCCGATCTGCAGGGCTGCAGGAAAGTGCACAGTGAGGCTGACGGCTCTCACTTGAAATGCACAGCTTCATCTGGACCAGTGGTGGGGTCCAGCATTCCTTCTACACGACTTGCTCTCTGTCTCTCCTGGATGAGGAGTTCCCACTTTCTCCTCTTTTCTCAGCTGCTAACCGCCTCTACCCCCTCCACTGATAAGAAAATAAAAAGCAACCAGGAGGAAGTATCTAACTTCTCCCCTTACTTGTCTACTATCATGCCTACACCTGCGCTGGGCACTCTGCTGCGCTTTAATTATTTTGGAGAGGGAGGTAGGAGGAGGTAATTAGGCTTATTTATTTATTAAAAAAATTTTGTTTTTAAATGAAGGTACCGGGGGTTGAACCCAGGATCCCATGCCTGCTAATAAGCACATGCTTTACCACTGAGCTATACCACTGCCCGCTGAGCTTCAATCATTAATATGCCCTTTTATTATTCAAGGCCAATCTTCAGCTTGTCTGATTCACAGCCCCTCTTGGACCTCTAGCTGTTTCTTTAGCGGTTGGCTCTTCTCTCTCCTGCGGCATGAATTCTCCCCCTTCCCCCTTCCCCAGTCATTCCTAACAGCAGACTCACATGTTGAAATAGCTTCATCTTTCAAAGAAAAAAGAAACGAAGAAGGGAAAAAAAAAAAAAAAAAAACTTCCTGGAGAGACCCCACAATTCCCTGTAGCTACTGCTGCATGTCTGTGTCCCTCTTTGCAGCAGAATTCTCCGAAAGAGCTGCCTACTCCAGCTTTCCTTCCACTCGGTCTTGGAATCTCTCTATTAAGGTTGCTCCTCTGCCTGAACAGTGCTGTCCAAGGTCACCCATGATCCTTCCAAAGACAAATCTACAGCTCAGGTCTTGGTGAATCAGTTCTCCCTGACAGCAGTACTTAACATGGTCGCTTTTTCTCACACTCTGCCCTTGGCTTCCCAGAGCCCACTCTTTCTACGTCTCTTAACTTCAGTGGCAGGTTGCCCCTCATTCTCCAGACCTTAAACACTGGCGTACCCCAGGGTCAGCCATTGGAATTTTCTCTTTCTATGCTCACCTCCTAGGTGAATCCAATGAGTTCCATGCTGTGTCCTAAAATGTCTTATTTACTGATGGCTACCTAATTTCTGTCTCCAGCATGGACCTCTCTCCCAGCCCGCATACCCACAGATCCAGTGGTCTTCTTGATTTCTCCCCTTGGATGTCAAAATATCCAAAGTTGAGTTCCTGATTTCCAGTGCCCCAAACCCGTTCCTCCTGCAGACTTCCTCACTCCAGGTGCTTTTGATTCCTTTCTCAGGAGCTGCTGCTGGCCCGACCGTCACACTTGATCCTGAATCTCACTATTTCTCACGACCTCCACAGCTACCCCTTCACCCAAGCCATGACCATCTCTTGAATGGATTATTGCCGGATGCTTCTCACTGACCCCCTTTCTTCTACCCAGAGGAGCCCAAGAGAACCTTTTAAAATACGGAGTCAGATCACCGTGTGCTCAAAGCCTTCCAGTGGCTTTGCATTTCCCTGGGAGTAAAAGCTGAAGTCTTTACAGCCTCCCGCAGGGCCGCAGAGATCTGGCCCCTTGCTGTCTTTTCCATGTTATTTATCATCTTTGTCTCCCTGTCTCCCAGTCTCTCTCTCCCCACTTCCTCCTCCATGTCCTTTCTCCCTCCTTTCATCACCCCCTCCCCCATTCTCCCTCTCAATCACTATTCTGGCCACAGTGGCCCGCCCGCCTCTCCTTGAAGGATCTGAGCTCTTTAAAGCCTTTGCACTTGCTGCTTCCGCCAGATGCTCACAGGAGTCACTTTTTTTTTTCAATATCATACAGAATAGTTTTATCGTCCTAAAAGTCTTCTGTGCTCCACCTATTCATCTATCCTTAACCCTGGTCTTTTTTTGTTTGTTTCTTTTTTTTGCCACAGGAGTCACTTTTTGCATTCAGTTCAATTGCCACCTTCTCTGAAAATCCTGTTAAGTATAGCACCTTCCTCCAAGCATTCCACCTAATGTAATTGTTTGTCCATTATTAACGCCCCTCCCCTATTTGAGGATGGGGACTTTGTTCTGTCCCTACTGTATTGTTGACCCAGAACGAGCCTGGCACACCATGAGTGCTGAGTGAATGGATGAACGTGGTGGTAATTCACTGTAGGATTTTATTAAGTCTGAAGGTCTTACGTGATAAAATGTCATAGAAATTTCACATGCAACTTTTAAAAACACTACAGAAAATACGGTAGGTCCATATACAGACAAACTCCTTACTCATGATGCCTTGTTTCAACCTGTGCTTGAAGATAAGGCTGTTACTTAGCACCATTAAGTATTAATTATGTAGCAGACATTGTGCTGAGATTATCCAGTTTAATTCCCCGCAATTCAGCACGTGTTATTATCCCGTTTGACAAAGAAAGGAAATGAGGCTTAAAGAGCATGAGGCCAGCTGAAGGTAGGAAGTGGCAGGTCTGGGATCGGATGGCGGCAGAAGCAAACTTCAGAACGATGGCTAGATGGCTTGGCTGCTAAAATAAAAGCCTCCCGGAGAGGAGTGGAAAGTGATACATGCGCGGTTCATGTTGGTCATTTATATGTTTATAAACTTAAATAGAAAAATATTTAAGAAAATGTTTCAGGGAAGGGTATAGCTAAGAGCAGAGGTCCTGGGTTCAATCCTCAGTACCTCCATTAAAATGAATAAATAAATAAATAAACCTAATTACCTCCCTCACTTCAAAAAATTAATTAAATCTATTTTTAAAACTGTTAAAAAAGTAAGCATGCAAATTAACAAAAAAATGAAGTTGAAAACTTAAATTTTTTTTTAAAAAGGAAAGAATGTTTAGTTTTGGAAATGAAGGGTTAACGTTTGTCATTGTTAAGCGGTATTATAAACGAGATGCTTTTGAAAAATTTTGAGCTGAAGGTGAGATCTCGTGGTTCTTTGCCCGATGACCTAGCTTAGTTCTGTGATGTGGTTCATAGATTCTAATTCCTACCCAGTGAGCTGTTGCTATGGTTGTAAAGGCTTTTGTGTGTGAGTCCAGTAAATTCCGGTAACACAGAGCTGGCTTGGAGTGCCCTGGGCTGCTGCTTCAGGGGAAAGGCATGAATTCACAACTTAAGATTTTTTTTTAATTGAAGTGTAGTCCATTACAATGTGTCAGTTTCTGGTGTGCAGCACAAGGTCCCAGTCATGCATATACATACATATATTCGTTTTCATTTTCTTTTTCATTATACGTTACTACAAGATGTAGAATATAGTTCCCTTAAGATTTGTACAGTTAAGTTTGCAGGTGACGATTGCTCTTCAGAAAGACAGCGTCCCACTCAAGAACAGAGACTCTGGCAAGGGAGATGACACAGGGAGGGAACTGCTAAGTCCCAGGGAAGAGGATACCAACGAAAGCACGCCTGAGCCTGTTTCTCATTTTCTGGTTTTCTAGACGAGATGCAGCCAAGCTCTAGTGAGACTTGGGGACTCCATCAGCCTCATGCTTTGGTTCTTCCTTCTCCCTGCCACTTCCCACTTGCTCTCCTGCTCCACTCTCTGGGGTATAAATCCCCTTCCCAAAGACCTGAGTGATGAGACAACAGTAATCTGGTATTTTGGGTAAGACATCAAACAGATCAATAGCACCGACATTTCACTTACAGGTTCCAAACGCCTGTGAAGTGAGCAGTTGCTGATGGTCACACTTGCTCCCCGTGGAAGGAAACAATATGCTGTCCTGGGTTTTTGTAGGAGGCACCTTTTTACAGAATCAAGAAAGTAGTGATGCCCTGGGGTAGCTGGTAGCTAATTATGTGAAGCTAAATCTTGTTCATTAATGTAGATAATGTGCTGAATATTGTCAGTAAGGACATTAATGGGCTTTTTCATGACTACCATGAATCTTAAAATGTGACTCCGCATTCAAGATTGTCTGTTGTCTAATCCACTCTGGAAAAAGGAGCTGCAAGGTAACCTCTTCTTTGAGGTTCTGTTCCATGGGGGGCACCAATGTCAAAAATGTGATTAAGAACTAATTAGAAGAACTCTACAGCATTCCTGAATTCATTCATGACATGACAGCATGAAACATTTTCATTGATTTTCTCTAATGTGAATGAAACTACCAAGCTTTGGTATTTACTAGTACACAACTTGTGCGATCGAATTTGATGGCTTGTTGCTTTTGTGCTTTGTGTTGGGATGGCGTGATTCATTCCTCTGTTTTCGTTGTGAATTTCAAAAAAGAAAAGAAAATGCAGACCACGTATTTCAAGGTATTACGTTGTGGGTATAATTCAGAATTTCCCCCCCCAAGGATCTTAACTTCATTATTTTAAAATTGCTGAGATATAATTTTTCAGAGTTTCTAAAATAATTGAGGGCTGTCTTTAGACAAGACTGTTTATGAACAGAGAAATAAGATCGGAGGTGACGGGGGCGGACAATTAGCAGCGCGTCTTCAGGATTAGCCCAGAAGGTGACGTGAAGTATTCTTACTGTGTTCCTTTATTTTTGTGGGCTTTGTGTCATGACCTCTTCGTTTTTCTTCCATTCCAACATCTGCTGGCTTTTACATGGAATCATTTCTTTGGTATTTTCAGTGTTTGAGAGTTGTTCTGCACATGCCCAGCTATTGTTCCCAAGCAACTGACTGGGTCAAATTTAGGATTGAGCTCTCATGCTGTGACCTTAATAACCATCCCTTTTTGGCTTTAAAATAGGACTTGTAATTGATTTCATTGTTCTTTGTTCTTCCTTTTTTTTTCCCCCCTAAAACAGGCTGCAGATACTTTGGCTGTGAGGCAAAAAAGAAGAATTTATGATATCACCAATGTCTTGGAAGGAATTGACCTAATTGAAAAAAAGTCAAAAAACAGTATACAGTGGAAGTAAGTCACAAACCAGTACTCTATGCTACCACCTTTATTTTTCTTCTCAGTGCCCTGTAAAATCTGATCTCACCATTTATCTCTCTGAGTCCTCTATTTCAACCTCTAGTCACACGAGGCCCCCCCTCATGTCCCTGGTCACACCTCTCTGGGCTTCTGTGTCACTCCTGTGTTGGGATGTCCCCTTGCCCTCTCTGCTGTTTAATTTACATTCTTAATATTCAAATATTTTCTCCGTCAGGCTGCTTCTTTGGTACACACTGCATACTGCTTTGTATTATTAATCCCTCTCTGCCTAAGTGTTTCTCTGTCCAACTAAAACAAACTCCTTGAAAACAGGAACTGTGTCTTACATGTAGGAATATGTACTTTATAAACAACAGTTAGTTGGAAAGCATGTCGTTTGTTAACTGTTGTGTGAATGTGACAAACACTTCCTGTTCCACAAAAATGTGTCCCCTTTGGCTTTGGTTTGTTTTAGCCCCAAACCCCACCAAAATAGTAAAAGTTTGTAATCTGTTTTACTAGCATCTCAGGCTACTTAGGGAGACTTCCAGGTGTGACTCTTCGGCTTTGACATGCTTTTGGTGCCTCAGTCACCAGCCTGACCTTCCAGATAGAACATACTGGGAATTTTTGTAACTTGGTTTGTTCTTGCCAATAAATTGTCTAAGGAAACATGTTCAGAGGTACGGGGTTTTCTATTTTCCAAGGGTTTTAATACTTGATGTTTAGAAAAGGGTAAAGATTTCTGTCTTGAATATGTTACTAATTAAGTGAGTTTTATTACTGCAAAAATTAAGTGATGCTAACCTGGGTCTGATACTGAGGATGTTAACTCTCATATGTTTTTAAGAGGTGTAGGTGCTGGCTGTAATACTAAAGAAGTCATAGACAGACTAAGATATCTTAAAGCTGAAATTGAAGATCTAGAACTGAAGGAAAGAGAACTTGATCAGCAGAAGTTGTGGCTACAGCAGAGCATCAAAAACGTGATGGACGACTCCGTTAATAACAGATATCCTTTTAAGTCAGTTGTACATACATATATAGCTGTGGAATATGTATTTATATAATACATGCTTTCAGTCTGAAGATCAGTTACTTTATCCTAGTATTTTTAGAGAGTTCAGTTTTGCAGGTGAATATAACATTAATTTTATAACATTCTTATAATTTATACTAATATTTAAACATTTTTACCTTTTTAAGTTATTTGGTACATCTGTCAGCACTGTTTCTGTGTTGCATTGAGAAAAACAAATTCATCTAGTTTCGGTCTACCCATGGATAGGATGTAATATGCTAGCTAAGGTGTGCTTAGGGGGCCTGTGAATTTGGAAGACAATGTTAAGTGCATAGGCATACTTAAATCTTTGTTCTGTACTTCAGTCATTCGGGGTTCCAAAGTGGTAGAAATTCAAGTTTTGAAAAATTAATTTTGGTTTGAAAATGAAACATCACGGGCCTGCGATCGGTCCGGGATACGTTCTACCTAATATGAACCCAAAGACTACTTCCTCAGGGTGGGGGTTCCAAGGCGGGTGTGTCTGTCTTCCTGTATTGGAGGGAAAACGTTAGTGCTGTCCTCTGTGTGTTTCTCACAGTCACTGTGTGTGTCTGCGATTCTCTTGATTTGTAAACTTACCTGTACTTGTATGGAACGTTTTAACTACATTGACCTCGTACCACCTCTCATGAACTTTGGACTAATATATACAAATTATTATTCGTGTTGTCTTGTGTTTGGTGAACAAGTCCCTGATCTCACCTGTTACTTCTTTTCTGTGGATCAGAACTCCTTAACAGTTTGACAACAATGGGGGGCTTCCAGCTGTGCCCTGTGGAGCCCCAAGATTCAAAAACCATTGAACTAGTTGGTATCGCACTTTGCTGCCCTGCTTTCCGAGATTCTGGCCGCCCCCAGTCCCCTAAACCATGACCCAAGGAGACTCTCGGTGCGGAGGTTTACGCAGGCGCCCTTCACTCCTGCTCGTAGCATGCTCTTCCCCGTCGGTGTCCTGCCCCCAGAAGCCCTAATTGAAAAAAAGTCAATTTCCACGAGGAATATGTCTTCCATCTCTCCCAAGCGTCCTCAGACATCACAGAAATCAAAAGTGGCTTCTTCTCAAAGGATGGACACTTCTCTTACGGACCTTTGTTTGATTGCCTTTGCCTTTTCAGACTAAAAGACTTGGTTCTTTTTTATCTGACCATGTGTGACAGTCCTTCATGCATTTGGTCATTTTGTTTATTTTGGCCTTCAGATTTATTATCTTAATTTCAATGTCTCAACCTTGGTATAAATGTTCCTTAACTCTGTGACAGTACATTTTCCTATGTAACTCATGAAGACATCTGTAATTGCTTTAATGGTAAGTGCTGTTAGTCAGTTTTTTCTCACATTCTTCCTCTGATCAACCTGTTTAGTGTAACGTGACTCAGAATTCCCCATTCGTGCACCCCAAGTCGTTACCTTCCGGAGTCGTGGACATTTTGTCTTACAGTACAGTGCCGTGTGTTGATAGCTGCTGTCACTTCAGTTCTCATGACAATAACTGCTTTTCACACTTGATTACAGGCATTGGCAGGTATAAACTGTGTGTGGGAGAGGCAGCTGTCAGAGAGGGATTAAGCGATGGTCTCAAAGTCACAGAATCACAAAGTCATTGACCAAACTTGAACCAGAACACGACTCTCCTTGGCACTGTTGATGAAACATTAGGCAGCAAATGTGGTCATAAATGGAACTCAGAGAAAGCAAGGGGACAGAGTGAAGTGTATCCATTTTATAATCAGGAAAATTATCCCTCACCCTATTCCATCCCCAGCCTCCATGTTTTCCCCTTGAAATGACAATATAATGTATTAATAACTAAAACGGGGGGTGTCCATAGTTGCCACTTAGGACAGTATGTGGGGATGACCATATCCATGGCTATACCCATTTTATATATATATATAAAATTTTGCATGCAGTTATATTTAATTTTACATGCTCTATTAAAAGGACAGTCTTGTGTATCACGCACATACCAAAAAAAGCTGCCACACACCTTGCCATGTCAAATCTGACTTTCATCTAAGACCACGTTGGTAATATATCTGACCTTATGGCTCTGCTTTGCCACCGTATCTCCCAAGCTTTCAAAGGAAGTTTGGGGAAGTATTCTTAACCTTCAGCTCAGCAGAGATGGCTGCAGAATTGGGCTTCCAAAGGAAGTTCACTTAAGCGCAGGATTTCACTGTATCGTACCTTATCTCTAGTATCTCCAGTCATTAGATCGTCTACTTCAGGCAGAGTGTTATTTAACTGAGGCTAAAAGCTTTCATGAATCTCAGACCTGGCGCGAGACTGAGTGAAAGCAAAATGAACTCGAACTGAATTTGTTAATGAGAATAATGGAGCGAACGCCGAGTATTTGCCCTGTTCTAAGAGTTACTAATACATACAGCGTCTCATTTAGTCCTCAGAACAAACCGGTGCAGTAAGTTATACTTCCTCTGCCTCCATTTCACAGAAGTAAGAACTGAAGCCCGAGGTCCCCCAGCCTGGGATTCAAATCCAAGCATTCTCAGAGCGCATACTCCTGGCCACTGAGTTCCAGGGTTAATAGTATTTTCTAAAATATTTCTAAAATGTAAAAATCTTTATTTCTTAATTTTTTTTTTTGACCAGGTGATACACTTTTGGCCATTCAAGCACCTTCTGGTACACAGCTGGAGGTACCTATTCCAGAAATGGTGTGTATGTAGGATAACTTTGGTTAAAATGGATCTGCTGTTCAAGAGGGACAAAAGTTTATTTTCTTTAGCTGAATATGACCTAATACTTTAAAGTTACTGCTTTTAAGTTGTCTGAAAGTATTGATACCTGAATTTGGATGTCTTCAGTACTTAGGTAAAATTATAGAAGTGATTGAATCATCTAGCATTTTCTTTTCTTTAAGTTTGATTTTATTTGAGATAGAAGATATCAAGGAATGTGTAATGATACAATCAATAATCTTAAAAAAAAATCAGTCTTGACTATATCTATAACCAATATAACAATCGTGACTGAGGAGAAGTCACTTTAAATATCAACAATAATATATTGCTCTAAATTCAGTCCTTTAAAAAATGTTTTGTGGCTTATTGAGTCAAAGATACTTACCGACTCTACGCTAATACAAATTCCATTTTAGTTTTTTTGGATTTAAATCTCCTGAAACAAACTGACTTGACAATTATCACCACCAAAAAAAGGTGGAAAAATTTACTATTATCCTCTTCCTCCCTCCTCCCAGCTATTCTAGACGTTTGTATTTAGGCATTTCTATTACTGGATTCTGAAGCATCAGAATACAAATTACCTTTTTGAAATGGAGTGACTTTACATTTATATCTCTGTAGGCAAAGTCAGTTGTCTTGGTGCTTTGCTGAATAGAAAAAGTTTTGACTTGGGCAATAATTGCCACTTAGGATGCATGTTGGGATGACCACATCCATGGCGGCTGATGCCAGGGGATGGACTTCCAAACATACGGACAGTGCTTGGAGCACTGAGAACACTGACATGTATGATTACAGTAAAAATGGATGGTTTCCAGAATTCTACAACTGCAAGTTTTTGATGACCAGGACTTGAGAAAAGCTTGCTTTTAGGGGCAAGTGGTTCCTATGCCCTCAATATCCCATTTCACTCTTGGTCTCTACTCTTGTTTTGACTTAATGACTTTATTTTGTTGTATGTATTTAGTTAGTCCCTAGCAGCTTTGCCTGTCTTATTTTTAATGTTTCAAGGTAGCTAGAAATGTTGACATTCATTCGTTTATACCTAATAACTTCAAAGGGTCAGAATGGACAAAAGAAATACCAGATCAATCTAAAGAGTCATTCAGGACCTATCCACGTGCTGCTTATAAATAAAGAATCCAGCTCATCTAAGCCCGTGGTTTTTCCTGTTCCCCCACCTGATGACCTCACACAACCTTCCTCTCAGCCCTCGACTCCAGTGACCCCACAGAAATCCAACCCGGCAACTCAGAACCTGCCTGAGCAACATGTCACCGAAAGAAGCCAGAATGTTCAGCAGACACCAGCCACAGACTTATCTTCAGGTGGGTTCAGGGCCTTTGTTTTAAAAAGTAGAGCAGGGGAAATATAAATTCTGTATTAAACAAGTTGGAGAGCTTTTCTGTATTTGTCAGTTGTGACTTTATTCTGTTATCTGGTACAAGAGGCAAAATTTTAAACTTGATCAAGAAGTAATTTCGTGTCTCCTGTGTGCCCAGCACTGCGATAGGTATTACGAGGAAAATTTAAAAACAGATCTTGTCTTTAATTATATCACTACATACTTTTCTCATAGGCTGTGTGAATATATATATATGTGTGTATATATGTATATATATATATTTATATATATATAAATTTATGCAATTTTTCTTAGGGTTCCATTTTTAAAATTAGACCAGATTTGTTCCCCCCACCCTCCTTTTACTATTTATGTCAGATTTTTATCTGAGATTTACCTTGTTAAGGTTCTTTTCTCTCTTAGTAACTCTACTATACATAAGTGAAATGTGCTTTAGCTGCCTTTAAGAAAAATCATACCAGTGTAATTAGTGACTCATGCCTCCTGTTCTCTGCATTTTCTATTGTTATACTTTTTTTTATTTGGAAAGCTTAGTTTTACAGAGTTGATAAGTGGTCTCAACTACAATTATTTATGAAATTATGCCTTCCCGAGTTGCTTCATCTGTGAATTGATAAATAGCCGAAACTCTAAAAACCGGGCATCAGGAATCGTGGGCCACATGTCCTAAGGTTCCCTGGTACCCAGTCTTTCCCCTGGCTTACATGGCAAGGTATTTCGCAACTCCTTACTGATTCTAAATAAAGGACCATGGTTGATACTCTCTCAGTGGTTGCTGAATGAATGACTGCTATGCCAATACAAACACAGTACAGCAGATGATTAAAAACTGTATTGTACATAATCCAACTTGTTTATCTTTACCTTTGGGATGTGGTCTACTCTGCGAGTTCACAGTGGTTTAGAGTGAGACTAAAAAGATCTCAGAGACACAGAGTATTTTCCAGCTTCCTGTTGTTCATACCCTTCCCCTATAAGTATTTCTATACCATAGGCCACAGGGGTGCACAACAGAAAGTGTCATCCTTTGAAAGCTTATACCCTAATTATAACCCCAATTAGGGATGAATAAAATAGGCTGGCTTTGTATAGTTTAGCTTAGACACAATTAGTACATTGGCTTCCACAAAGCATTAAAAAAACTTTTGAGTACTTCATTTCTGTACATGATTTTGTATTTGGAAATAGTAAAGAAAGATAAGAGAGGCCCTTGAATAGCAGACTGAGTTAGGGCTTCAGAGGATAAAACCAGTGAAGATTTGTGGCCAGGGAAGTGGCGTGTTTAGAACTGTATCCTGGTAAGCACAGAAGTAACATGATTAGGAAAGAAGAGGCTGTTGGCCGAGGGAAGAAGAGATTAGAGGCAATGGAGACAAGATTAGATATTTGCAGTTATGAAACTGTGAGAGAACACTGAGGCTAAAATGAGGTGATGACAATGGGATTGGAACAGATTTGAGAAATACTGTTCAGGCAAAATAAGTAACCTTTTATGTATGAGCTCTAAAGATAAAATTAACAGGAGGGATGGAAAGTGATGTTGAAGTTTTAAGGTTGGGTGATTGGGAGAATCATGGTACCACTGACGTTCTAAAACTTGAGGAGTCAGTTTTGGGAGAAAAACGATGAGTCTCTTGGCCTGTATGTAGAGTTCGCAAGTTTAAAAGTTCTGTATGTTTCCGTAAAGTTCTAGTATTTTGATTTTGTAGTGTTAATTAAGCTTTATCACATTTCTGTCTCCAGCAGGATCTATTAGTGGGGATATCATTGATGAGTTAATGTCTTCTGATGGTAAGTAGTTAAAAAATTTTAATAACCATCTTACACATCAATAATGCTTTTCTAGAATTTATAAGTGGCACATGATTTAAAAGAACTGAAGAACCTATATATTTTTTAACTGCTTAATGTACTATGGTGATTCATGAAAAGTCTCCCTTAATACTCTATATAGTAAATCATAGGCAAGCTTCAGATTTTTCCTTGCCTGCATTCTGAGGAAAAAGAATTCATAAGGGGATAGTTATCATTTTCACTGAATAAACTTCTAAACTGTTGGCACACTAGCCCTTTTTATGCCTGGAGAACTTGGTCAAGAAAAGTAAAACAATGTATCTAAATCAACAGGTAATCTGAAAACGTAAGTTTTGTAAATATCCCCACTGTGGCCAATGTCAAGCTGCCAATGTGAAGTCACTATTACTAATGTTAGCTTTGTCATCATCTGCTCTGAAATAATTCTGAAAAATCAACTAGCTACAATATTGTAGTTACTTTAATAATTACTCTCGGGGCCTCCAAGACTCTGAATCCATATGTTCTTGGATTCAGAGTCCTAGTTCCTGACAAATACATAATAGCTGAGACCCAGGAAGTGGCAGCTGCTAAATTAGCAAATGGTACAGTAACCACCTCGAGTTTATTAAACACTTCTGTAAATGCAGAGAATTTCAGCATATTTATTTTTAAGTTTAGTTCCTTTCTGTTTTCAAAGTGATAGCTCACTTAGCAGATCAGAGAAAATACTTTGACCAGTGTTTCTGAATCTTAAATTTTAGTGACAAGTTCAACCACTAAAAATCTTAACCTTTATTTCTCAAGCTAATGCAACCAATGCATAGAATGTCTTTAAACAAGAATCATTTAAAATAAACACAAAATACCATGACTACAATGTAGTCATAATTTGACTATTACTTTTCCTGTGTATTTTTAAAAACTGTATAACATGGGTAACATATTTTGTACTTTATGCTAGTCATCGTTACCTGTATGTAGAAACCATCTTTAACACTGAATTTGTTTCTTGCTTGCAGTGTTTCCGCTCTTACGGCTTTCTCCGACCCCAGCCGATGACTACAACTTTAATTTAGATGATAATGAAGGAGTTTGTGATCTGTTTGACGTCCAGATACTAAATTATTAGATTCCACGGAAACTTGGGACTATTATCTACCTCTAACTGTGTAACATTTTAGACTTCTTAATAACCTAAGTATTTAAAATAATGAATGTAACACCTTTTTAGTTCACTGATTCTGACGTGTTCTTCCCTAATACTTTCTTTTTTTACTTCACAAAACTTCAACCATAAAAACAAAGGGCTCTGATTGCTTCAGGGGAAAAAGTGATTGCCTAGCCACCAACCCCCACCTTCAAAGTCATTACATTCTACAATTTCAACTTTTCTTCCAATTCTGAATCTTTCTGTTTTTTCCTCATATGAGAGGAAAGTTAAAGTAGACTTAAGGTCATCAAAAAAAAAAAAAAAAAAAAGAAGTTGGCCAAGGGCTCATCATTTGTCTGTCTTATATTTTTACTGCCAAGAGTCTGTCCACATTTCTGTGTGTCCTCCAATCCAAACAGACATTCACTGCCACTTATAAAGTGAAGTGTGTAAACTAGGATATATTAACTGTTTCAGTGAACAGATTTTGTGAAGTGCCTTCTGTTTTAGCACTTTAAGTTTTTCACATTTTGTTGACTTCTGACATTCCACTTTCCTAGATTATAGGAAAGAGCCTCTTTATGTAGTTTGTTTGGAAAATGTGCCAATGCCTGTACATTAACAAGATTTTAAAAAATAAAATTGTATGAAACATTTAATTTATTGGTCTATTTGGGGAATTTACTGCATCACTGGTGTATTACAGCTGAGCCATTAATCTTGTAGCTTCATCAACGTTAACTGGTTTGTCTTCGTGACGCTGCTCAGGAGTCTGGAGAGAGAAAATTATATTTGAAAATTTAGATAACAAGCGAACAAAAATGACATACACTCTGTTACTCAATTTAACTTTTTCTAGTCATACATTTGGAAATAGGACAATAAATTCTCATATTTAGACTCAACGTTGTAAGAGTCTGAATATGCTGTACAGACTACAGAACCAAGTACTAAACATTACATTACACTTACAGGCTTTGAAAATTCGGAGTTTAATTTATGAGCCTTCAATTTATTAGCTGTAACAAAAGGAAATGATTTCTACTCACCAGCTGTTTCTGCAGAGGTTCAAGGCAAAGGCCTCTTGAGAAATGTGCAAGCTCCTTTTGTATATCTATAAAGGCTTTGTTCATTCTGTTCACTTTTTCATCATTCACAATCTTTATCTTTTAAAAAAAGAAAGAGCATTAATCCATGATCTCATAACCATTAAGGATGAAATACAGGCAACCTTAATTTCATCTTATTAAACCCCTAAATCTAAAAACTCTGAGCAACCCTACCAATTTGTGGGGATAATTCACACGAAAACTCTTATCATCTTATTGGTAAATGTTAGCCAAGAGGTTCTGGATTTTTAAAATGAAAATTATGTGGGTGTACTTCGTACCTTGACTTTTCCTGGTGTAAGCAGGCCAAAATATGTGACCACAATCTTTTTAGGCTCTGGCGCTATCACCTCACATTGTAAAATGAGGAACCTGGATTGAATGTTTTCAGCATCCTTCTAACAGTAAGTGCATCTCTGAATCCTCCCTTGATGAAAGTCCCTGGTGCTCTGCTGAGGACAACAGCCCTGGTAGCTCCCACCTCTTGAATCTAAAAGGTGGAGATGATGCTCCCCACTCGTTCCTGACTGCTGCGCCCAAACAGTCCTCCTTCGAAATTCTCAGCTCCTTTGCACCTTAGGCATCAGGACACTCTGGCACCCTTTTCCTCGTGACTGTCACCACCAAGACCATGACTACTTGCTCCTTCATGAAAGATCTCGATCCTTGGCTCACTGACCTCTCATGCCTGTTTAGTGGCTTCAACAAAAATCTAATCCTATGGCTTCTTGATCTCTTCTGGTCCTCATCTCCAGGGGTCTTGTCCGCTACCCACCCCAGCCATTCGCTCCCACGCATCACCTTAGGCTGCGTCATTACCTGTCACACCACCTCCTATCCTTCTGGTTCACTCCGTTTAACAATCCTTAAATCTCACTGAAACCTTTTCCTGCCAAATTCACTACTTTTCCCATTTTCATACCCTTTTTCCTTTAGCACAGATTCCATGACCACTAACCCATCACTTCTTTACAATCTCTTAACTTGCTTTCTCTTTTCCCTCAATCAGACTTGCTTGGTGACCTAGTTAATCTCAACTGTCAGCCTTTTCTGACCCTAAAACTGAAGCTGTAGAAAATCATAACTGGCTGACAGGCTTCGCTTTAAATTCATGACCTCCAACTTCAATTGACCATTTAGTTCGCGCCTGGCAATCTTATGACCTCCCCCTCGTAATTAAGTTTCTCTACTTTCTGCAAAAACGATTCACTACTTTCTCCAACCAGGCAGCCTACCCACTTATCTTTTCCCGTAGCATACAGAAAGCTTCTAGGAGTTCCTATCTAAACAAAATCACCTTCCTTAAACACGCCAAGCTTTTCCCTAGCTTGGGGCCTCTGCACTTGCTTTCTTTCTGCCCAGAATGCTGCTCCCAAAGCTTCCCAGCTCTCTGCATCACTAGCTCCTTATCACTCAGGTCTTGGTTTCAATGTCAACCTTGAAGACAATTCTACGTAAAACTGTCACCTTCAAACTCCCGTCGTATCACCCAGCTTTATATCCTTTATAGCATTTCCAAAAGTCACAAAACTGTTCCACTAAAACACTTAAAATACTTCTGTGGGCAACTATGATAATTACTAAGTCCTGGAGAGCTGACGCTCCCTACTACTTAAACTTGAAAACATTTTCTTGAATAATCATCTTAAACAACCTACTTAATGTTGAAGGAATTCCCCATCCCCAGATATTTTGAAATAAGGAAGATGAAGCAACTCCTTTCTCTTTCAAGTTTTGCACTTTAAGAAACAAAATATCTTATCTTCTATTTATAGGTTTTTGTTTGAGTTCTGGATATTTTAAGAGAAAATCTCTGTATCTTGGCTTCTGTTAAGAGGTTCTTGAAAATATCTGAGTTCAGAAATAACTGTTTTCAAAGATAACTTTATGACTTCTGTGCTCTAAGGAAGCTATTAAAACTGGTATTTGAAGCTTCACACATTTGCAGTTAAAATGCTCTTTTTGCACATCTGGATTCAAGAAAGGGAGGTTATTCTTCCTCATTTTTAAAAAAACATTTAAAATCATCTTGCCTTTGTAGGAAAGGCTAAGATTACCTGTTTTAAATAACATTCAGTTTTTGAGTGGCTCTACAAGTGTGCTTTGCTTGTAAACAATAAAGGGAGAGTGTGTAACTGATACTCACCTTCTTAAGATTAGTGGTAACTGGTTTTGCTTTATTTTTAACCTTAAAGCTTTTTTGGCTAGCTATGTGGAATACATTCCTGGACTTCTGCCCTCTTAGTTTGTTCTTGGCCATTGTCTAGGAAAGAAAGGAGAGGAGCTCCATTAAGCTGCCCACATTTCTGAACTGTAAACTAATTTAAGTTTTTCAAGTAAAAGTAAGAAATCTAAGAAACTCCATCTTACTCTTGGTTCTTCTTGAAGTTGCTGCTTATGTTGAAATTATTTCCATGCTTTGGGCCCCTACCAGATTTTCTGTTTGAGTGCAGAGCGTGTATCTAATTCTCTACAGCTCCAGCACTTGACCCACAGGAGGCTCCACATTAATTTCTGCTGGTTGAATTCATTAATTAATATTATCAGCACAGTAATTGTTTTTGCTGCTCTCTGCAGCATCTGACAATGCTAACCATCACCATCCATCCTTCTCTGGTTCACATACTGCCATTCCGCTCTGGTCCCTTTCATATTCTAGGACCAACAACTCCTGTCTCCTTCCTTCCTTTCACCCCTTTTTACTCCTGTGTGCACCTTCTCCAAATCAGTCCTTAATCTTGCACTTCCCTTCCCAAAGTACTTCCACAACATCCGTATCACCTCTGTGTGAATGGCTCTTGCCTGAGAACTTTCTATTCTCTCTGTTCTACAGCTAAACACACACTATGCCTGTAAATTCCACCTTAGGGACATCTCTCACACCTGTCTTTAACAATGCATGTGAGGAACAATTTAAAAAAAATTTAGATTTATTGAGCTTTTACTATTTGTACTTTGTACAAGCACTATGCTAACATTTTATGTGCTTTAACTAATTTACTCTTTCCAACAACACTTCGTGGGAGGTACTATTTTATCCTCATTTTGCAGATAAAAACAAAAATGATGCAAAGAGAAGTTAATCTGCCCATTGTCACACTGTCAGTAATCAGGGAATGCCAAGATTCAAAGCCAGGCAGACTAGATCCAGAGCTCTCATTCTATGATACGGCCTCTCATATAGAAATAAAAATGCAATACCGAAACATGATTTAGTACTGCCTAGTTCAGGACTGCGTTACTGCTGTAGTCCTTAGATGTATTTGGTTAGACTATGGGTTGGAACAAATTATACCCATGGACCAAATCAGGTCAGGGACCTGTATTTGTAAATGAAGTTTTTAAATAGAACACAGCTATGTCCATTTGATTATGTATTGTCTGTGGCTGCCTTCCTGCTACAACTGCGCCCCGCAAAGCCTAAAATATTCACTATTTGGCCCTTTACAAAAAGATTGTCAATCCCTGACTTGAGCCGTATGCATTCAAGTTTATCCTGCATACTGTCACGTAATGAACTGTCCCAATGTTAAAATCCTTCAATGGTTCTTCCAACGCACAAGGAACAATATGCTTTACCCTGGCATATTGCTAGAAGTCTGACACTAGCATAAATCTATCAAATGTATCTCCTGCTCGTTCTCTTTACCCACCTGGCCTAGTGAACTCATAGCTCTCTGAAGACACCTTGCACATTCTTCCTTTCTTTCCTTTGCTCACATTGTATCTCTTGACTGAAATTTATATCCTTCAAAGTCTAGCCTCAGGAAATTGCTCAACAGAGACAGCAACGCTTCTGAACCCCAACAGCACTCCGAATTACTGAACACAATAGAAAGCACATTATTATATAAGATACACATAAATCAAATTAAATAATCTAAAATCCTTCCAATAAGTAACCAAAATGCGATCATTCATACACTATTCATTAACCAATTACTATGTGTCAAATGTGACAGAGGACAGACACACGTACGTGGGAAACATACAAACACAAGACATAATAATAGGTGCTGTTATAGGCCGCATACAAGTGAGGTCACAAAAGGGAAGGAGCCAACAGAGCTGGGGACGTGAGGAAGGTTCGTGGAGGTGAAACCTAGCCAGGGGGATAAGGGTTTTCTTGCACAACCGCGTGGAAACTGGCGACAACAGAACAACCAAAGACGGGGACCTGCGGCGAGCTGAAGGCCTAACAGGCACCGGGGTTCGGAGCCTGGGCCAGCGGGCCTGCGGCCGACTGAGCTGCCTGCGAGACGGGACCGAGCCTACGGATGGCAGCGGCCCACGGCCCGCCAGTCCCGTCCCAACCCCCGGACACTTCACGCCAGCCCGCCGGAAAATTTCTTTATTAACCTCTCACCAGACCTCGGATATCCTCGCGCAGCTGCTCACGCTCCAGGTGACGCCACTTGC